>NW_015373986.1:388530-540885 GCF_001272555.1 Dufourea novaeangliae | reverse complement strand
AAATCGCCGTGATTGGGAACAAACGTGATCGAATCACGAGTGATTCACAAGTAACAGTTCACACCATCTCTAGCGGCAACCCAAATTGCGGCTGATTTCGATTGCGTTTACACCACTGAATGGTCATCATTTTCCTTCGGCACGCATTAGATTCGAAGTTTAAAGAATCTACATTAGTACTTTCTAGCGGCTGGGTACCAGTAATTACAAGAACATTGTTAAAATCACATTTATTTGCACCGGTTGACACTGTATCTCGTCCTGCGTACCCCGGTTAGTTCACTTTGAATAGCTCTTCCACGGTTATGTGGACAGGTTACGTCTTCATCAAGCATTGAGATTGAAGCTGAAAGAACGTAGATTAATCTCCTGTCATTGAAAATAACAATAAACAACCAGAACACTGTTAAAATCGCATTTAATTGCGGAATACCACTATTTTTTCGACCGGTGGCGCCATCCGTGGTGAATCACTGAAACTGCTAGCCATATAATTGGTTAGCAGTTTCACCGATTCGCCACGGATGGCGCCACCAGTCAAAAAATAGTGGTATTCCGCCATTAAATGCCATTTTGACAGTGTTCTGGTTGTTTATTGTTATTATCAATAACAGTGGATTAATCTACGCACTTTCAGCTACAAGATGGGTGCTTCAGCTAAGCGAAAGCTGTCCGTATAATGGTGTACGAGCTGTCCAAAGTGAACTAACCGGGGTACGCATGACGAGATACTGTGTCAACCGTTGCAAACAAACGTGATTTTAACATTGTTCTTGTAATTACTGGTTTCCAACCGTTAGAGAATAGTAATCTACGTTCTTTAAACGTTGTGTCTAATGCAAAACGAAGAAGAATCATGCCCATTTAGCGGTGTAAATGAGATCGTAATATTTTGCAACGACGGTAGTCGCCTCATAAGAGGCTACGGTAATACAGGCATAACTAATTTTACTAATTCAGGGTTTCTGCACTATTGGGTCGATGCATTAAGTCCTGAGGAACAATTTGAGACTAACGACGTTCATATTCAGTGCTTATTTACTGAGATATTTGCATTTTTCCATGACTAGAAATTTTCACTCACCTGTCGGTATAATTTGGTTAGCAGTTTGAGCGAATTGCCACGGGTGGCGCCACCGGTCGAAAAAATAGTGGTATTCCGCATTTAATTGCGATTTTAACAGTGTTCTGGTCGTTTATTGCTATTTTCAATGACAGGGGATTAATCTACGTTCTTTCAGCTACAAGTTGAGTACGTGTCCAAGACGAAGCAGCCGTTATAGGATAGTATTCTACATTCTTTAAACTTCGAATGTAATGCATGACGAAGAAAAGTGTTGCCTGTTTAGTGGTTATGTGATTGCAACAGATTTCGATCGGATATACACTGCTAAACGAGCATCAGTTTTCCTCGTCATGGATTACAATCGAAGTTTAAAAAACGTAGATTACTATTCTCTAACGGCTGGAGACCAGTAATCGCAAGAACATTGTTAAAATCGCATTTGTTTGCAACGGTTGACACTGTCTCTCGTCATGCGTACCCCGGTTAGTTCACTTTGAATAGCTCTTCCAAGGTTATGTGGACTGGTTACGTTTTGATCAAGCACTCAATTTGTAGCTGAAAGTACGTAGATTAATCCACTGTCATTGAAAATAACAATAAACGGCCGGAACACTGTTAAAATCGCATTTAATCGCGGTGTACCACTAATTTTTCGATCGGTGGCGCCATCCGTGGCGAATCGCTGAAACTGCTAGCCACATAATTGGTTAGCAGTTTCACCGAGTCGCCACGGATGGCGCCACCCTTCAAAAAATAGTGGTACTCCGCGATTAAATGCGATTTTAACAGTGTTCCGGCCGTTTATTGTTATTATCAATAACAGTGGATCAATCTACGTTCTTTTAGCTTCAAACTGAATGCTTGATCAAGACGTAACTTGTGCATAGAACGTTGGAAGGGCTATTGAAAGTGAACTAAACGGGGTACACATGGCGAGATACAATGTCAACCGTTTCAAACAAATGAGATTTTAACAATGTTCTTCTTATTACTGGTACCCAGCGGGTAGAATGTACTTATGTACGTTCTTTAAACTTTAAATCTAATGCTTGACGAGGAAAAATGATGTCCGTTCAGCGGTGTATATGCGATCGAATTCTGTTAGTGTTACCGCTCCATGAGGTAGCTGCGGTATTACATTACAGGCATAATTAATTTTACTGATTCAGGGGTCCTGTACTATTGGGTCCATGCATTAAGTTCTGAGGAACAATTTGAGACTAATGGCGTTCATTTTGAATGCGTAATTACTGAGATATTCGCATTTTTCTAACATTAGGAATTTTCACTCACCTGTCGGTATGATTTGGCTAGCAGTTTGAGCGAATTGCCACGGGTGGCGCCACCGGTCGAAAAAATAGTGGTATTCCGCGATTAAATGCGATTTTAACAGTGTTCTGGTCGTTTATTGTTATTTTTAATGGCAGGGGATTAATCTACGTTCTTTCAGCTACAAATCGAGTGCTTGGTCAAAACAAATGGTCTCCATGAAACGCTGTGAGACGTATCCAAATATGAAGTCAACGAGGAGTTTCCGACGACCTGTATATACGACCTTGGTTCCTAACATGATCTACAAAAATTTAGTGGGATATTAAGCCAAGTTCTACTCAGCAATTATTAATGTCGTTTTTAAGGTGAATACAGATGAAGAAACTGATTCAAGGATATTAGTTTATGTTACACAATGTTTAATAAATTTATTACTGAAGAATTGTGCGTACAGAATGTTGACAATTATTTTAACTGCCAATATATGTGTCTTAGAACTTCCTAAATTTGATTACTTCCAAATTGGATATTTTAGGTTAAAATTTTTAACTCGTAATTGAGAACTGGCTTTAAGGTATGTGCTATCTGTATTCATATTCGTCAGTATTCGGTCGCTTTTCGTCGTCGTGCGTTAACATGTGTGAACACGCGCGTGTAATCTGTCAGCACGTGTAAGGCCAACGTAGCAGAGGATTCACGGAAATTTGTAATGGAAGAACGTGAAAGATTCTAAGCGAAAAGTGTCTTTGAAATACAAATTGAAAGAGGTTTGGTAAACTCTACTGCTCCAAGATGAGTACGATACTGGAAAAGATCGCCTCGATCGAGGCCGAGGTAACCGCTATTTGTGTTCATTAAATTTTCCCGACTATTTTCATTTCTGTATTGGACCTTGCGAAATTGTTTCGTTAACAGATGGCCCGAACTCAAAAAAACAAAGCCACGTCTGGTCATTTAGGTTTGCTGAAGGCAAAACTTGCCAAGCTGAGAAGAGAACTAATAACACCGAAAGGGGGGGGAGGTGGCGGTGAACAGGGATTCGAAGTCGCAAAAACTGGTGATGCTAGAATAGGTTTCGTTGGTACGTATGAGGACTGACGTATTTGCGTATGTGTACGTGATGTGTTTCGTGAAAATTACAGGCTTTCCATCTGTGGGCAAATCTACCTTACTGAGCACGCTTGCTGGTGTATATTCGGAAGTTGCCGCTTATGAATTCACAACCCTTACAACTGTGCCAGGTTGTATAAAGTACAAGGGTGCAAAGATACAGGTATCTACGCTTGGCTTCTTACAAGTATCCCCAATGGAAGAAACATAAAGTCATAATGTCACGTCCATTTTCTTTTTTAGTTACTGGATCTTCCTGGTATTATTGAGGGTGCCAAAGATGGCAAGGGCCGTGGAAGACAAGTCATAGCAGTCGCTAGAACCTGTAGTTTAATATTTATTGTCCTGGATGTTCTGAAACCTCTGGGACACAAGAGGCTGATTGAACACGAATTAGAAGGCTTTGGATTAAGATTGAATAAGCAGCCACCGAATATTAACTTCAGGAAAAAGGACAAAGGTGGCATCAACTTTCAGACTACGGTAATTGAGCAGTAACAAGAAAAATTAAGGGAACTCTGCACAATCCTCTTCTCATGCTGTTTTTTCTTCGCCAGTGTGCGCAATCGGAACTGGACTTGGATATGGTGAAAACTATTCTGTCAGAGTACAGAATCCACAATGCAGACATTACATTGCGGTACGATGCCACGTCCGACGATCTGATCGATGTGATAGAAGGAAACCGTGTTTACGTGCCGTGCATTTATTTGCTCAACAAGATAGGTAAACAGTTTGCTACGATTCGTTGAGAAAAATTTACAGCAACGATTCTAATTCTATTGCATTTGCCCTCAGATCAAATCAGTATCGAAGAGTTAGATGTCATTTACAAAATACCTCACTGCGTACCCATCTCTGCTCACCACAAGTGGAACTTCGATGATCTGCTCGAGAAAATGTGGGATTACCTGCAGTTAGTTAGAATGTAAGTTCTAGAATCGCTAATTTGCGGCTCTTAGACATTGTCAATTCATTAATTTCATTCTACAATGTTATATTCTAGCTATACCAAACCCAAGGGTCAACTTCCGGATTATAATTCCCCTGTGGTTCTGAATAGAGAGAAGAGAACCGTCGAAGACTTCTGCAACAAACTTCACAGATCTATTGCAAAGGAATTCAAATAGTACGTTCGTCTTGTCGACTTTTCCCTGAAAGAGAAATTTATTATAATCTTCTTTGTTATTTTCAGTGCCCTTGTATGGGGATCGTCGGTCAAACATCAGCCTCAGAAAGTGGGAAAGGATCACGTATTAAGCGACGAGGACGTCGTTCAAATTGTCAAGAAAGTCTAATTCCACCTGAAATCCCTCTGATTGAACTTTTACAGTGATTTTATCTTATGTAACTGAGCTTATCAGAGCTTGTAAAACGGTTTCTTCTTTGCTTTTTATTCTAATACGAAAAATAAGGCGCGTCGATATATGTGTAATTAATGTATAAATTTTTTCACTACATCTATATATATGTTACGAGAGATTGAGAACTTACGTACGCGTTTTCTGAATACTGTATCATATTTAAATGATCCGCGCACAAAAAGAACAGTAAAATACACAACTGCTAACAAAGATCGTTCACAAACTTTTTAAAATATATTCCCTCCTTTGTTGATCCACTAACTTTTCCAAATGTTCGCACTTTGATTTAACCTCGCCGAGCTCTTTGGCGAGATTTTTTATCGTCAGGACTTTCTGCGTCATTACTAGCTTTATCCTGAAAAATGGGATACGAATACGAAAGAACAAAATATATCATTTCAATTCATAATTCGTTTAACAAATCGAGAATACTACCTGCTGTGCAGCTGGGCCATAGAAGCCTCCCTGCTCGCGTTATTTTGACCGATCTCATGGTAAAGGGACCCAATTTTTTCCTCCAGTTCTCTCTTCTCCCCTTCGATCTCCTGTCTGGCCAATTTCCTCGCGTTGTCCTTCTCCAGACTCAATCGTTTGATCACCTAACCATTACCAGGTTCTTATTAAAAACCTACCACAGAATATCTTAGCAAAAACTATATACCTCATTCGCACAGTTCAAGTCGTTAGTGCACTGGTGCAACTTTTTCTCCACCTTCTGCAGTTGAGTTTCACTCCTGTCCAGCTTATCCTTCGCCTGCGTCAGCCTGTCCTTGTGCAGCTGTTCATTGTCGACTGCAGTTTGCAACTCCATGTCAAACTTCTCTTTCAAAGACCTGAAATGAATAATCTTTCCTAACGATATCCACCTGGACGACTCCATTCACTACTACCTAAGTTTGCAGTCGAAATTCTGCTGAAGACCCAATCGTGCCTCTCTCGAGTCCTTCTCCAAGCGTTCTATGGCCAGCTCAATCTGTCGATCCCTTTCTTTATTGCTCTCATCCCTGATCTTACTCTCAGCCCTCTCGAACTTCAAGGTCTGTTGCCTTTTATAATCAGCAATCCAGGCTTCCCATTCTGTCTTCAGGGACTCTTGCAAAGTCCTCTTTTCGTTCAACTGATGTTGCTTCAGGGCTTGCATCTCTTCCTGAAAGAAGGTCAAACGTTTCCCTATGATCTTTCCTAGAAGGATCAGATATTAATACTTGGTACTGTTGGTACATCCTCTGCAACTTGGTCTCGATTTCAGCATTCTGCTCCTCTAACTTCTCGTTGTACCTGGATGGGGCAAAAAGATATTTCAGAAGATATATAAAAGAAGGAAAGTACCATCTTCTACCTAGCCCAAAGAATATTCTTCTCGTTAGCCAGCATCCTTTCATGACTAGCGGTCAGTTCCAGCCGCAATTGTTCCAACTGTTGATTCGATCGACGAATCACACGAAGCTCTGCGTCCTGCAGCTCCTTCATATGAGCATTCCTAAGACTTTGCATCTCCTCAGCGTGTTGCTCCATCATGCTCCTTAATTCTGGCTCCAGACCTTTCACGGTCATCTCCTTAAAAACGTTTTAGGATGGTAATTTTAGCATCCTCGAGGTCTTTGAACTGGGTTCAGATTTTCAGACATAGAGGATGCACAAATTATTTGCACTCTTACAATTAGTTCTATACTCAGAACACTTTCTGATCTTTCTAACTCTTTTCTATATGAACGCGTAGAGGTCATATGAAGGTCAACTTTGTTTTCTTAAATGGAATCGTACATTTTTTAATGTACTATTATTATTATTATTATTATTACGCCATAGACCTTGATCTTCGTCGTCCTGGCCTCTACCCATCGTTCCCTTTTGATCTTCTCAGCGGCAGCATAATGTTCCTTGGCCCTCTGTAGCTCCACCAAATGTCTATCAGCGGCTGCTCTAAGGTCCCTCTGCATCTTCATCTCGATGTCCTTTACTCTCTGCGCGAGAGAGTTACATTTTTCGGTCAGGTCGGTTTTCTCCTCGATCAGTTGCTCGATGAACTTCTGATGCCTCTTCACGATGCCCTTGTACTTCTCGTCCTGCGACTGCAGCTTGGACAGGTTGCCACGCCTCTGAGATTCGAGTTTCTCGCAGGCTAGCTGCCTCTCGGATCTCAGTTGCTCCTTCAGTAGCGTTATCGTGGCGTTTTTCTCCTCCAGCTGGAGTCTAGCGGTAGCTAAGTCCTCTTCGAACGCGTGATTTGTGACTTTCATTGGGACTAGGCTGAAAAGATAGAAAAAGAAGAAGAAAAAAAGAAATTTGAAAATTAATTCTTCGATAGGTAGTTTGTCATTCCTACCCGTCGCAGCTGGTATAATTCAACGAATGCGATTTCATGAAAATTTCTTGAAGCACCTCTTGGTCTACTTCCGGTACGCTCGCCCTTGTCTCGTCCAGAGAACCTGCGTCGAATAATCAGTCAGTGGATAACGTAGAAAAAATGAAAGAATACTTTAATATCGATGGGATTACTATATTACTCAGCTACCCTCTTCCAGCTTCGCCAAAAAGGACATTATATCGTCGTAGGTGGTTCTGTTCGATCCTTTTTCCCTCGAATCATCCTTTTCCGGTTTTAACTAGGAAATAGAGGGTATATAAGTTCAGTCGAACGAAAACAATTGGACGAATCGTAATTTCAAACCTGGGGTTCATCGACTTCCGGTAGATCACCAGTGATGTTCTTCTCAAGGATACTGATCATGTCGCAGAGTTGCTCGAAGTATAAATCCGACTCGTCGACGATGTTCTGATTGTGGTCCGCTGTTTTCGCGATCGTTGCGTCATTTTCCATTTTACGGGTAAGTTCCTTCTGCTTTGAATTTACGTCCCTAGCCGGAAGTGGCTTCATCATTGGCGGTTTACTGTGGATCATAGGATGTCTAATGTTGATCATTCCTCTTGTGAAGATCGAACGCATACTGAAGCTACGTGGGGACAATTCACTTTTATTTATCGGACGATTTATGGTCGCCTGGGTGACGGCAGGTGCACGAGCGCGAAACAGGTACGACTCGGGCCACCCCATTTGCGTGACGAATCAGGGGACCATCAGGTCACACACTATGTAATGTACAGGGTAATCTGAGACACGTGTGTCAGCTAAAAAAGCATGAGAATCTAACTTTACGAAAAAGAACAATCCAACTGTGCTGAAGAACAACAATCAAAATTTGCAACCAAAGTTTCTGCAGGAAGCTCTACTCACTGCACGTGGATAACGAAGGAATCTTGAAGAATGGGGTTACCGATAGGACAGCTCGGTGGATAACGAAGGAATCTTGAAGAATGGGGTTACCGATAGGACAGCTCGGTGGATAACGACGTAAACTGTGCATCGAGTGGGTGCCTCCGCGAGGTTGTGCGAAAGAGGTTAGGCGGTAGCAGCACCGTCTGGGACGTACGAGCGCAGGGAAAACAGGGTGGCTGGCGAAGAGATCGTCGTGGGGGCTACGTTCGAGGCAGTGGTCGTCAGTCAGAAGAGAGAGGCGGTTGTGGGGCGAGGTTGTTGCGGGTGAACTCGTGGGGGAGAAGGAGGTGGCGGCGGAGGTGGTGGCCAGAGAGAGAAAGAGCGAACGTATCCGAGGGTGAGGGTGAGGGCGAGGGTGTCTGTACGTACACCGAGAGAGAATCGATCTAAAACTAGGAGTCGCCGCAGTAACCGCTGGGAGGAAGCCACTGTTACAATTTGCCCCCATATGCGCTAGTGGAAAATCTTAGATCGGGTAATTGTACGGGCGAGGGCTGCTGCTCTGCTCGTCCTGGAATATGAGGTGTTCCCGCGAGGAGGTGCTGGTGGCTACCGTTCGGCCAGCCCGTTGATCACCGCGAATTTTGCGGGCCCCAGACGTGTCGCTCCGGTGGTGGTGGTGGTGGTGGTCGTGCTCCATAATAATTCACGGAAACGGTGCCGCGGAAATCGAGGGGAAGCGAGACACCACCGGGGAGAACCGGAGGAGGATAGAGGGAACCATAGGTGACTGGGAGTGAGATCGAAATATAGAGGGAGATAGATAGCAGTGGTGGGTGGTATATAGTACAGGGGGGCTAGAAACTAGAAGAACGACCGATCCCCATAACCTGAAGGAAGGACAGTCCAAAGGAGAAAGAGTCAGAAACGGTGTGTGTTTCGGTGCAAGTTCCACCGAGAACAAGGAGGAGGCCAGCACGAGAGGAAATCAGATAGAGAGAGGGAGGAAGTCACAAGGGTGCAGGAGAGAGAGACAGGCCGAAGGTGGAGGGTGGAGAAGGAGAGAGAGAGAGAGAGAGAGAGAGAGACATCGAGCAAGGGTGGGCGGACAGTAGTGCACGAGAGCATCCCGTCGCCACCGATAATGCGACGTGCAGCTTATTTCCTAGTTCCTTCTGAATAAGTGCTTGCTGGGACGGTCCCTTACCTGCAGGGATATGACGTAATGGCAAGAGAGGTAGGATAATTTTTTTTCCAATTCACGTAATTCCGAGCTAGAACAAAAACCCTGCCAATTTCCTCATCCTAACCCCCCCCCCTTGGACATCCTCCTGGGGAAAAAAATACTATCCTAGATGGTGCGTTTTTGTCGAAGTGTTCGAAAGTACAGTTTTTGGGCAACGTCCACCTAGGGAGCCATGCATCCCCTCCGCTGCAAGGCCACGCATCTACGCGCATTAGCTCGCTGAATCGCTGGTTCTGCCGCATAGACCGGGGTGACAGAGTCTCCTAGACACCCCCCGGGGTTGATCCACATCTCGAGATCCCTGGATCCTCGATCCTCTATACTGGACTCTAATAGCTTGCCTTCAGTTGTGGCCAGCTCCTTGTAGGCCAGGTCACCCTTATAGGTTATGCTGTCTTCCTGGAATGATCCCAAGGGACCAGGCGAACACTGATTCCAATTACCCTCCAGGTGCTTCAGCAATTGTTTACCTAGAGTCCTCAGGAGCATCCAGTTCCCCAGGATTCGCTCAATTAGCGGGGGCCAGAATCCTGGAACCCCATAATGTCTCCTTTTTACGAACCAACCTCTTGGTTCCTTCTGTTTTTTTTTGTTCCTTTCTTCCTCCTTCTCTCGTATTCTTTTCATTTTTCTCCCCTTCGTTTTTTGATCGGTTACCCGAGAATGATTGAATCAGGTCAGTGTTTTCGACCATAAGTTGCGCCCGCGTCTGCGCCCTGGTCCCGTTTTGCGCCTCCCTGTTGAAAACCTAGGGACAACCCAAACACAGTATCCCTCCTGTGTACGCGTTATCGTAATGTCCCGGTGATCCAGAGATCCTCTCTACCTGACCGTGATGATCGATCTATCCCCATGGACCCTGGATCCCTTTAGTCACTTATGGTCCCTTTTGGGGATGGATCCCTCGATCTTTCCACGATCACCACGATCATTTCTGGTGGACTCGGGATAATGTTTTTGGTCCTGGTGCAAACGTTTCACTTTTCCTTCCAGATCACCGTAGATCCTTTCTTACCTCGTGACCTAATCTTCTACGCCCTTTCGCGCCCTTCGACGTCATTGTTGCTTGTTCCTCGAGAAAAAAAATAGCGTACGGAATAAAAAAAATGGGGGGGGGGCACGAAGTGGCGCAAGGATGTATGGGTATTCGATAATAATTCCGCACAAGATGACGAAGGGCCCTTTGTTTATGGTACGTTCTAGTTGCCTGTCGCCCTGTATAAAACACACCAGAGAAGAGTGGGTGGGGGTGGGGGATAAATTACTTGCCTGTTGACCCGGCGCGCGGCAGACACACTCTCTACGGATCGCTTAACATCTAGGCGATAAGCATTCTCGACGGTTTTACGGTTTCTTTACACGCAATTACGTCTACCCTGAGCAGCCATCCATCTGACCACTGTGACACATACACGCACACACAGTTAGGTCTAGCGCTCGTACTCCCGCCACGACACACACCTCCCACTTCACACCCCTTTTCTCGCGACACCTGTCCACCCCTTTCTTTTTACGGAACGCAGGATAATTATCGTCGTTGGCGCGTGATCGCCTCCTTTGCACGCCCCGTCACCCTGGTTAACGCGAATTTGCAACTCGGGGAGACGTGGAGGTCTTCTATTGTTCTGGTCTGAATCCTATTCTCGACGGCGCTGACGAGGATTCTTTCGTTCGATATCGCGTTAGGGGCCCTTCTATGCTAGGTGAAGATGTCGTTATTGGGTCGTGGATGTTGATTAGGATGGAGTTAATCGGATTCGGGTGTCAGTCGGTGATGCTTTAGAAGTATATACTGGGTGGTCTGATAGTTACGAATATCTGAATAAAAAAACTCATGAGTACAGTAATTTTAATTTGAGTGATTCGATGAGTATAAGAAAATAAGTATGTCCCTTTAAAAAATTAAATTTGTTTATTAAATTTTGTGTATGCTAATTGGTACTGTCCATTCAATAAGCGTTATTGTTCTCCTTATATTCTTTTTCAAGCTCTAGTCTATACATTTCTTAATTTACTGTTGGTTTTATCTTGTTCTAAATATACTACTAGGACATACTATACTAAAGCATTTCTCATTATTTTTAAAAACATTTACTGTTGCCATTACGATTATAGTAGTCAGAGGAAGAGTTTCTTGTTGAACATTATCCTCTGAAGTGACCAATAGCTCCCCCAGTCCCATTTATAATGATAAATTGTACGTTGATTAAGACGTACAGACAGCTGGATTAGATACCTGTACTCAATCACGAATTGCAACAGTTGATTTCTGTGCAGGAGTTACGGAGCAAGAGACCTTTTAAGATATGGGACAGCTGGCGTAACGTGAGGAAGGGACTGGTTGTTAGCAATTTCGAGGAACTGATACACAGGGGTAAGGCATTAACTGTTTTCTGCAGTTCTACATTATAATAATTCTCCTCATTTTATACTGTCTCGCATTCACCCTTCTATTTTTAAAAGTTCTATTTACCTTGCTTAAATAGACTAGAAAAATTATAAACCAGAACGTAAGGATACAGAATAAAACCTTTTAATATGAGCCTTCGATGCTGCGCCTGAATGTCTGATCATAACTGGGCACTACCACTTACAAGTGTCTATAAACATTATCAGTGGCACAGTATAATTATTTTCACAATAATCTGATATAAATTAATAGGCAGAAGGCAATAAGATCCACGAAATATAGACTGCACAGTGATCAATGATTATCACAAGTAGAAATAGCAAATCATAAGTCAGCCACTGTATACTATTGAAATTGTATTCGTATTAAAAATACTATACTAGACTTTTCATTCATTTTCTTCTGACTTTTGATACAATAAAAGTTTAGAGACTAAAACAATGACCATCTCGTTTACCAATATTGATGCACAACTAATGAACGTAAACGTTGCATATCTCTTTCTGCTTTCTTAAAGTGAAAACAAAAATAAATAAAATTATTTTACACAATCATCGGTTTATCACAATTACCTTGGGTACTTTTTTGCACCGCAGGCAAGGAAAAACTGGGCGTTCCACAGAACGAGAATGTCTCTCTAGTGCTGGAATCGGACGGTACGCAGGTGGAGGACGGCGAGTACTTCAAAACCTTAGCGAACAACACGATCCTGCTGTTGCTGCGGCATGGTGAACGCTGGTGTCCCACCGGAGTCGACATCATACGCGCCGGTATCTATCGTCTAAAAAACACTCACCACCACTCAAGACGACAATCAGTCCAAGGGACCCTTTGGAGCTTTAAAGCAAATGGCTGGGTTAATCGTGACCCGTAACAGGATCTATCACAAAAGTCATTTGACTTCGTTTCACGAGTAGACAATTAGATGCTTATTTGAGTGGATGGGTCACGAATGACCCAGTCATAGGTACAAGAGAATAACAGTAATATTTACGAATCGTGGGCACGAGATAATAGCAGCGCCGATGGTATCCGCGGTTTCTCCCGTGAATAGAGGACAGTATCGATTCGTACGTACAATAAGACAAAAGTGTAGATTCGCTCGAAGAGGGCGATCAGATAACGATTTGTTCGGCCAGCGTGGATGCACGTAGGCCATCATTGATTGAAAAAGATCGATATACATGTTCAGGTGCACTAGAATTTCGATCATTCCATCTTTTTCCCTAAGGCGTCCAACTAAACGTTGACTCGTACTACTGTGAGCTACTGGTAAAGTCCATTACACACCTGATTGATAGGCTAGTCTGGTTATTTGCAATATACACTAACAGTCAAAAATATGGGACTAGAGTTAACGATTCATGGAACAGTATGTCATTCTGTTACGATATAATAAAAGTTACAGAGTCAGTGAACGTACAAATTGTTTCCTATCAGTTATAGGAAATTCCGTTTATCAAATACTTTGTGGAATAATATTTTTCTCTTTTAAATTAATTATCCAACCTGGTTCCATACTTTTGACCAGTAGTGTAAGTCCAGGATCAGTCATATAGTGTACGGTCAGGAAGTTTTCAAGCGTATACCAAGCTTAAGGAGTCTTCCAGGCGTGGTCTGGCGAATGGTCCCACCTCTGAAACTATAGTAAGTGAAGATATTCGTTTCTGTTCGCAGCGATTTCAGCAATCCCAAAAATAGTCTGCGAAACAATCCACGCCCTGGAGCTACACGATGAAACGCCCTCATGGAAGATCATGGACAATAAGGGACGGGTCACCGTGGTGCTGCACTGGGATCAACGTTCATCCACGTCGTCCCAGGTGCAGCAACAGCAGAAGGTGCCGGACGCCGCGAGCTCCAAGTATTCACCCACGAAGAAAGCGGACCTGAGCGGCTCGCAACGACCCTCATTGGTGATCCAGACCAGCCTGGACAAGCTCAACTACAGCGTGAAACCGGGACACCTGGCGGGGGAGATCGGGCCTGGCCGCTACACCAGCCCCCAAATCACTGTGATAAATCATGACGACATGGTACGCTAATCCTCCCCTCCACTTCCCCCCTGGCACTTTCCTCTCGGGTATTTTGATCATTCTGATTGACTGGCACGAGGTTTCCGGGTTTCGAGTCGTCACCGCCAGCCAGGGTCGTGTCCAGCCACTAGATGCTAGCTGTCAAAGGACACAGGTGGTCGTGGATCCCCCAAAATTAACTCTGATCTGGGTTAGGTGTTGTTTTTTTCTTGGGAAAAATCCTCGTGGATCCATAGGTCTCCTAGGTCTGGGTTAACTCTGACCTAAGATCTAAGATTAGCCCTGACCTCTCCTTTTTTTGGTTCGTTGTATCGATAACGACACATTTATTATCAGTAATATTTTTAGCTGCATTTAATTAGGAAACCATACCCAGGGAGAGAATATTAAATTACTATGACCTGTGATTAACCGGGAGGCCTAATTGGTACCGGTCGCTCCCCCTCCCCCACCCCCCTGTAGTAATTCCACAGTAGCAGAACCAGGGGGTGGGTACTGGGGGGTAGAGCAGTGGTTGGGCAACCTCGGAGATTGTCCAACCTCGAGGGATAAAGATAAGGTCTGGTTTATCTCTAGATCGAAATAACGCAGCATGCTATAAATCCAAAGTCCCTAAACAAACCAGTATAAAGATGGAACTAAACGACAAAAAAGGGCGCGTGACGACTCAGCAACCCCGGAAACCTTGGTGTGCATATCGAAATCTCGCGTTGTAGCCGTTTGATCAGAAAGCCATCGTTTAAAATGTCGTGGTGACGGACAGCAGCAGCAGCCTCCGCAGCAGCCGCAGTCCCATGGGATCCCGGGCCGTTTGGTGAAGCAGGGGACGAATTCGTTCGAGAGCACCACCATCCATATCCACACGCCCGAGTGTTCGAACCACATCCATCAGCCGGTGGTGAGGAACGGTAGCCCGGTGAACGGAGCGGACGGTGGTGCGAGCGGCGAGTGCGACTTCCATTGTTGCGCGTTGCACGAGGAGGGAAGGAGGATCGCTGTTCACAAATCGGTGGCCACCTCGCCGATCCAGGACGCCCAGCATCAGCAGTACCAACAACAGCAACAGCAGCAGCAACATCATCATCCCCATCAGCAGCAGCAACAGCAACAGACCCAGACCCCGTCGCCACAGCCGCCATCTTCGTTATCGGACGGTACAAGGCGGCCCGGATTGGTCAAGGGTCACGTGAGGTTCTGCGACACCGCGGACGAGGAGTCCAGTTCCCGTTTGGCTGGAAATTCAAGCGGAGGTGGCGGTGGCGGTAGCTTCCATATGCATCATCATCACAATCATCATCAGGAGCACGACAGCTCCGAGTCCGAAACTGAGAACACGATCATGGAGGACGAGATCGTCACCTCGGAGAAATTCCTGTTGCTGATCGATCAGCATTCGGTCGATCAGAAACACCTTAGCATCAAGGATATCGGTATCATACTGGAGAGACTGAGCTCGAAGATCGTGGACGTCGAACGATTGGATCGTGAGAGCGAGAGCGAGGAGTGTTACAACTGGACGATCAAGGCGATCATCAAGGGGGACGTGTTGAGGGAGCTCGGAGTGATTTACAATGGGAACTACTATGTCATCTCCGAGCATCCCGGTTATAAGGAGGAGTCCGAGGAGAATAACGAGGATAACGAGGAGGAGGAGGAGGATAGACTTTAATATGATGCTGTTTTACTAGATTCGGGGGTGGGATGTGGGTGGGGGCGTGTTTCGGGAACGATATTCGAGAGGGGGTACGCGAGATCCGAGTCTGGATGCCCGTTGGTGCGGCGAAACGTGATTTTTTTCAAAATGTTTTCATAATAAAACGCAAATCAGGACGCGTCGTGACGAGAGGAAAAAAAAACCGAGGAAAAAAAGAATACACACATACCCACACACACACACGCACGCGAACATACATACACATACACACACACACACAATGAAATCATACGATACCTTATAAACTTAGATCTAAAGACGGTTGTTGAAATATGTATTTATTAAATAGTATGTATACTTGTAGGAAACGTTTTTGGGATTACGGACATTGATTCCGTAACCGTCCACAACACTGCCCTATCTAAAAAAAAATGAAATTGAACAAAGAAGAGGACAGGTCAGAGAAAGAAAGAGAGAGAAGTTGATCGCGTGTTATTTCGGGACCGGGATGGATAATCCCCTCGATCGAGGGAGAATTGGGAACGCTTCCTTGGACGATGAACGCCTAGGCGTGGGACACAAGGGACGGCCGAGGCTGAACGAAGAGGAGGCGGAGCGAGAAACAGCCACTATTCGAATCATCGCCGACGTAAATTCTCCTATGATTCGTCGAAGATCGCGCGATCGTGGGATCGGGCATAGTCGTCTGGGAGAGATTCTCCATCGTGATCGTTCGTTCTTCGTGATACCGGCGACGCGAACGGAACGAACCAGCCCGATCCTCGTCGCACGATGAGTCACGCGTTACTGCCCCGGATGGCTCATCCGATCCCCTTTTTATATCCCTGTCAGCCAATCGAGGAGACCGATACTGAGCGCTGCTTTGTCGGTAATGTCGCGAGTTCAATTAATTTCGAGTCATAAATCAATACTGTACATTACAACATGACAACTTGTGAATTAATTAACGACCGAATTTACGGTACGGTAGAATATTTATATCTAAAGTCTAAAGGATGAAACAGATGGAAGAATGACAATCGCGTTCGATAATTTACCGACAGAGCCGCTCGGTTACCGATCCTCTTCGACCTGTTTATCGACCGATCGTCGTGGATTTTCGTGAATATGAGGGGTGATCTGCGTAAATATCAATGAAGTTAGACGATCCTGGGAATCGAGTGAGCCGTCCAAGGACAGAACCGACACACACGACACACTCGCATACATATATGAAGCATAGAGGATGAACGCAGTGCACGCGATAACGGTAACACAGGTGGCGCCGGTGGAGCTCGTACGGGATTTACAAGTTAGCGCGGGTCTACGCTGCGACAAGTGATATAACCTTGATTGACGCATACGTATATAAGGGGAATATAAATCGGGGGAAAGAGGCGGACGGACCGGCTGCGTCCGCGCGCGAAAAAAACTTTGCAATTTTAATATATTTCTATTGTAAGTATATTTGACACTGCGAGGACACGACGGGGAGAACCTATTCGATAACGTATGGTAGCGATATCCGAGACACGTCGTCGTGCGACCGAGAACACACTTTATACATAACGATATTAAATATACATATAAATATATATATATAAATATATACATAAAAAAAGTATAAACCACGCTCCATAGAGGACTCGGTGCTCGATAGACGAGAACCATAAAGGAGGAGGGGTGGGGGTGGGACAAATGGGGAGTTACCGATATTTCGGTTCGTTCCAGTCGGTAAAGAAGAAAACGGGGCGAAGAGGGGGGAGGGGTGATGTGAGTGGAAGACCGAGGCGTGAATTTATGAATTGGCCGGCTGTCTGATGCGTGTGAGACTGCACGAAGAGAGTCCGCTTATATTCTCCTGTTTGATAAGATACGAAAAAGAAAAAACACGAACGATCCTCCCTTCTTTGTTTCTCCACGAGTTTTTCCTTTTTCTAAGACGAACTTCGCGAAACCAGGCTAGAGTTCTTCCTCGACACCTACTTACCCGATGTACACTACAGTTCCCGGCGTCGAACAGACCCGTTTCCTCGTAAATCGTAGTGCCACTTGAAACGAATACAAAAAAGAACAAAAAAAATATACCGACGATGGGATAATCGAGACAACTGACTAATAAAATAAATAACGAGATAAATAAATAATAAATAAAAACAGGAATAAAAGGATTGTTATAAGTTGTAACTGTTGTTCTTTTGGTACATGCAGATATACTTGGACACCCATTATATACGGCCTCTGCCGATTTGTTTCTTTTCTCATTCACGCAGCCTTTTCCCATGATCCTTTTTCTTTTCTGTTGAGTGAACACACACCGAGCCATCGAATTCAGGAGAGGGAGGGGTGGGGGCAGAGAGTGAAATTCAGGAAAATCGCGACGTACAGGGCGTTTCAAGAACGGACTTGATAAATGCTTCTAGGATAAGTTAACACTACGTTGTTCCATTAATTTGATTTTATGTACACTCAGTGGACAGAGCACTCTTTTTCTTGAACGCCCTATACGTCGAGAAATTCACGATTTCCGATTAGACCGGAAGTGGGGGCAAGAAATGGGGGGCACTGAGACACAGAATAAGTAACCTCGCATTACGATTACCTCGGTGTATCTGCATGGCCGCGTTACGACGAGGGAGAGAGAAAGGGAGGGAGAGAAAGAGAAGTGTGTGAATGATTAACTCTGTATACACTGTTCGTCACTTAGCGTGTTCTAAATCCTATCGTTCCACGACAGATCTGGGCACAGAACTCGACAAAAAGTGATTTTTTTTCCTGGGGACCGTTCTTATGAATCACCCTGTATACACTTGGGCTCCAATCTCTGAAACTAATTGGATTATTTGAATAAAATTAGTTTATAAACAATGTCCAGGTCTGGTCTCGGAGATACACGAACACATGTAAAAATACACGAACACTTAACGAGGGAGAAAAACAGGGATCGTGATTTATCGAGCAATTATCGTATGTCTTCGGAACGATCATCTGAAATTGATTTTTAGTTGAACGATAACGACTCGAAAAATCCTGGTTTCATGAGTTTCAGAGACACTAGGAGCGAACAAACGGAAAAAATAAAACTAGAAAATTAAAAAAAAAATTACGAAGTGCGCGCGCACGCACGCGATCTTTTAGAACCGAGAGTCTTCCCTCGCGCGAGATAACACACGCGTGAAACCGAGAGACACGAGATTTACACGTATCGATGATAATACGAGAGAAATATAAATAATAATAATAATAATAATCACGATTTGCAATCCTACTGTGCACTGTCAGTGACGAAACATAATGAGAAAAAAAAATAATACGATGACATAGCCTGCGAGTTAAGGTTTTTTAAAAAAATGCATTACGAACGATGTACTGACTTTTTTAATGACGTTTTATCACGTTACGGAGTACTATATATATATAAATAAATATATATACATACGAAAGAAATATTAAACAAATATATATATATATACACACACAAATACAGATATAAATAAATGAGTATATACACGAACTACACTCACACAACATACACATACACCGATACCACCCGAGCGAATGTCTGATAACACACTATTTGATGAATGATACGCCAATAAAAGAAAGAATGTACATAATAAAGAAACATATATATACAATTCAACGTTTCTGAGAACCCACGATATCCGTAAGGGACGTAAAGAGACAACCGTTCCGTTCGAAGGCTCACGGTCGAATGGTTGACGTCATCGTGAGCAGATCTACTGCGCAGCCAGTCGGTCGATAAAGAAATCGACTGGACACGTCTCCGTCGGTAATATCGATACACGTGACCGGTCAGCAATGTCGCGACACATCGGGAGCACAATTCATACCGATTTCTCGAAAATAAAATCTTATATTAACAAAAAATCATCTCACGTCTTCTTTTAAATCCCATCTGTATACCTTAAATAAAGGTACTGAAACATTACTACGAGTTATATCTTAATTATTCTTCTAGAAATTACGGAAATTTTTCTGTTGTTTTTACACCGTTCTGTAATCAATTTTACCAAACGAACTGTTTTTTCGGACGATTTAGAATTCAGTGTTCTACTTGGAATCTTCGATCCCCCCGGGCGAGCTTTCATTAAAATTGAAATCCCCTCGTTCATCAACGCGAGATAAATTCTATTCCGGCTGATACCGTTTCTCCTCCTTATCTTTCCGCGGACAATTTTCTCCGGCTTTTAATCGCCGCGGCCGGATGAAGAAGAAATTAAGAATGGCCGTCGACGGGACTCGAAAGTTATTAGCAAAAAGCTCGCCTACTTATCCCGAAGTCCAGCCCCCTCCATCATCCTCCACCGCCCAACAAGAAAAATATTTTTATCTGCACGCCTCGCGGCCCGTGAAATACGGAAAGCAAAAGGTATAATCTCGCAACAGGCGACGGGGGTGGTCGTATTGATCCACGGTGGTCCATAGCAACGTGCTTTCTCTTTCTTCGGCTACATCGTTTTGTTTATCGGGCCGATAACACGATTGCATTTTGCAACTCTTTTTTTTTCGCTCCTTTATAAATTGAGGAATCTCGTTCGTCGATTCGAAGGGTGGAAATTGAAAACAGGGATAAGTACACGATTCATTTGGTCCCCGAATGAGGAGCGTTGGCTTCATTATTCAATCAGCATTTCGCTTATTTTTCAGTTAACTACCCTTTTAATCAATGATTTGACTCGTCGAAGCGATTTAATAAAGGGTTGAAAATTCAAGGGATGAAATTTTTGAGCAAACAGGAGTATTATTTTTCGCTTGTCGAATTAGTATTCCCATTATTCTGGAATTTCCTATCCGTTTGATCGATTATTTTATTCGTTGAAGCTTTCGATACAGAGGATTAAAATCCAAAGGGGTGATTTTTTATAATAAATACTAGAATCGTTTAATTTCTCACAATTTCCCTATTATTTACAATCTTCTTTCACCAAATCGTATGATTTTTTAAAACTTCGTGATCCAAGGGGTGGAAATCCCAGAGGGTAAATTATTTTTTAATACACAAAATTATTCCTCAACATGTCCAATCGACATTTCTACTATTTTCTACCCTTCCTATCAATGATTTAATCCAGTCAAACGATTTTGATCCAGGGGGTTGAAATCCAAAGGAGTGTTTTTGTTAATGTCGTTTGGTTTCTCGAAACCATCCTATTACTTCCAAAATAAGATTCCTAATAAAAGGTTCGGTTTATCGAAACTACGTGATCCACAAAGGGGTGGAAGTCGAAGGGGGTTGACTCGATTTTTTTCCTGCCGGAAAGTAGAAACGGTTATTCCCGGTATGCCGTGGCATGGCAACCTCGAATCACCGAAATGTATTTTAATTACGGAATGATTTGCTGAGTGCGAGCGCAATCCGAGCGAATTCCTCGCCTCTGACGTCACCGATGCACACACCCGCAACGATTATTCGATACACCGACCCGAGGAGAAAATCCTCCCTCCCTCTCCCCATCTGCCAGCGGCTTAATTCCCCGTCGCCAATTTATGGCAATTACCAACCAGTTTATCAAACAATTATCCTGCAGATTGTATATATTCTCAACTTGAATGAGTGATTTAAACGACGTAAAAACAACCTAGATTAGATAAAAAGGTAGTGAAGATATTTTTTAATACATAAAGGCAATCTGAAACATCACCACTACAAAATTTTCTTCAACAGGAGTGCTTAAGGAACTATATCACAGTAGTGTAGGTCAATGAATGATCAGCCCTCCCCTTAAAGAAACCAATAGAAATATTACCATGGGAACTAACTACATAAAACTGAAGATAAGATAAAAAATAATCTAAAACGTCGTCACTAGAAACCGTGTCAATTGTCTTGAACAGGAATACACAAGGAATTATATCGCAGTAGTATAGGTCAACGAATGATTATTCCACCCCTTCAACAAAGTTCAATCGAAATGCTATGGAAGAACCGAATAGACGTGTTTCGTCGATGAAATCGTTCAGAACACTCCGTCACTAAGTCAACTAGAAACCACACGGTAGTGGTACAGCTCGATAAATGATCAGGCCTACATCCAAAGTAAAATCCAGCTCAAATATTACAGGGGATCTGAATAGGCGTGTCTCGTCGCGGAGACCATTCAGGATAGTTGACTCGAGTGTGTCTCGGCAGTAAGTCGTGATTAACTACGTTATAAACCGTCGAAGTCACAGAAGTTGTACGGTTTGCCTTCTTAGGGGCGGGACAACCAGCTCGCGAGAACAGAAGTAGCTTGGCAGTCGGTAATCGGAAATTACAACTCGAGCGTAAAATAGCATTCACGCGTCCCCCTCTTCAACCTCCGAACTAACGTAGTTATTACCGCCTACGGTAATTATAATGCGGGGAGTTTCGAGGGAGAGCCCGATCACGGGAAAGGCTAAAGGTTTGGTTTGATTGGCACCCTTTGGCCTGACCTATATATCGCGGGCAACTTTCTTTCCTCCCTTTGACTCGGCTTGCGAAACACCCAGACCAGCCACACAACAGCCCCCTCTCTCTTTCTTCCCTGAACAGAGATTTTTTAATTTTAACTTGGAGCCATTTAACGACCCCTGTTAAATGTTAACCTCACGTTGCAGTGTATCTCATTGGTCAGACGAGGATGGAAGATGATCGAAAATGTCCCTTGTTGATCGGGAGACTTCTATTGATCCTTTGGAAATTTCATATTGATTTATGCGTTGGATGTTCAGTGGAGGAAACAGTGAATACGTGCAAGTAGTACAGGTCGACGGATAGTCAGGTACACTATGAATAAATATTCTGTCTGGTCGGATGGTTTCTGTATCTCGTAGGGCTGATTTTCCTCGGCCTTTGGTGATCCATAACTCTATTTATGACGTGTTAAACAGTATCGTTGGAAAGTTTCGGACGGAAGTAGCGGAGGCCTGTTACTGGCCAGGCGCGGTCGGAAATCACCACCGGTTGAATGCTTCTTTCCTGTACAGAGAACTTTTCTCCTATTGCTGTAGTTTCAAAATTTATTCACTTGCGAACTGCTAAACAGGGGCCTGGTGAATATTCTATGTCGCGGTAGTAAAGGTCTGTTATTGGTCAGACGGTGCTGTTCAGCGAAGTTTAACCTCGCACGAAAAGATTTCTTGCCTCGACAGAATCGGCCACTATTCGAAAATCAATTCTTTTGGAACCTCTTTAAATCCAAGTAGTATAAGTTCGTCGTTGACGAAAACAGGAATCACTTCGAAAACTCTAGAAAAGCCTTTGGTCACAGTGGACTGAAGATTCATCCACATGTGCAATTTTAAAAATATTGATGTCTAAAACACTCACAGTGATAACGGTCAACGAGTGGTCAGATAACTTGGAAGTCGAACCCCTCCAAGCATTCCACTCCCACCGCAGAGAATATTTTCGAGTTCCGCCCCGATTCCCTTTTGCCGTGTGTTAACCCGTTAACTCGAGAGAACTCTCGTATCGCAGTAGTATCGGTTCGTGACTGGTCAGACCCGTGCAAAGAGGAGGGGTGAAAACGGCGCGGTTCGATTGGTCGGCTCGGCAATTAAACAGGGAAATCCTGGCTCTTCAAATTGCGCCAATTAAAACACCGCCCGAGCGTGGTCAGGACACGCGTCCGCACGGAAACGCTTCGAAAACGGCCAACTACTGAATTTCCCTGGATCTACGGTCTGCTTTTCCAACGATTTTCCTTTCGTCACGGTTCTCGAACCGCCGTTACTCGCGGCGTAACGGTGTTATCAATTTCTGTCCGACGCTTCAGACTCCTTTGACCTATACCACCGCGAGTCGTACGGGTTACGCGTTCGCTGGAGCCTGGAAACAGGTCCGTTACGCGCTCGCCCTAAACTCGCCCGTCGCCCTTTAACTAAACTCGTCGGCCGCGTGACGGTAAATACGAATTTCCCGTGAGCAAACGATGGATCCCTCGGGGTCTCCGGTAAACTTTGTCTCGATTTCGCGCGAGTTCGTCGTTTGTCCTCGCGGACCGAGCCGGCTTTAATTGCGTCCGTACCGCCCCGCGATCATACGCCGACCGCTTCGATTTGTACTTGTAATTCGATCGCCATTAATCATTGTTTTTATGAAAATTATGGGGATAAAAAATCATCAGGTGCCTGTTCAGTAAATCATCGATGAGTGGTCCACCCTCCCCCCTCCAGTGGTGGAGATGACGTCTGAACACTCCGTGCCGATGTGCCTTCGAAAACTCATTGATGATTTACTGTAGTGTCTTCTCCCCCCGCTACTCGAAATAGGCCAGGTAGAATCGCGTTATTTCCGTGAGTCAGCGCGACCGGAAGCGAGGAGTTGGCGACACTCGGCGACGAGTTCCGCCAAAGGAGGCACGCGACGGAGCGTTAAGTCTCGACGGAGGAGGGTATAGGAAAGGAGGCGCGTTGTCGTGTTTTGGCACAGCTGGGCTAATAATGCAGTCTATTTTCGCCCTCGAGCCATCGATACGCGGGCCCGTGCCCGTGCTTCTCCCCTGTTTATTCGCCCGAAAAAAGTTAATCGTCGAAAGTTGCCGGACGAGTTCAGCGCGAGCGCGCGCGCGAGCACGGCTACAGCAGCGCGAGCGAACAAATAAAGGAAATGGCGCGGAACGGATGACAAAGTGCCGCGAAGATTCGGGGGAAAGTTTCGCCTGGTTCTGGCGAAGACAGTCGGCGGGAAAGATCGAGATCTTGATTGTCCCTACGTCCGTCCGCCAGATACCTTAGAACATTAGAGAAGTTGGAATCTCTCTCCGGTGGATTTTCTGAAGATATAGAGCAGCAAACGGAACTGGGCCTTGATATCCTCAGATAAGTGGAACAGGACCGAAATATGGACCGAAAAGTGGAATAAGATTCAGATATGGTCAGACATGTGGAGCAGATTCTACATATGGTTCGACAAGTGGAGTAGATCCCATGTATAGTCAGGCAAGTGGTGTAGGACCCATTAGCCACGGAGAGACAAGTGATGTAGGGTCCTTGTGTAGTCAAGCAAGTGGACTAGGGCCTGAACGTAGGAATCAGGCGATTCCTGAGCGAACAAAAGGAATTGAACCAACCTTAGCCAGATGAGGAGAATACGATACTCTCTTGTCAGGCACGTAGAAACCTTCATATTCTCTAGAATCGCGTCCATCGCTCGTTACATGCACGTCGTTTGGCAACATTACAAATTCACAACTGACATAACTAAATGAATTCACCTGTGATTTTAAAGTCTCTAAAACCGTCCCGTCAACGGGACCAGAGCCCCGTCGGAATTAGATAGAATCGTCGGAGGTCGGTCGAATCGTGTGACACGTGATAAATATTTATGGATCGTCGAGCGTGTAGTAGCGGCGGCGTCGTGGGACGCGCGTCATCCCTGAGACGCCGAAGCGGAAAGGGTAGGGAGAGAAAAAAAGCCTCGTTCAGCCTTATCCAGCCACTTTCCCGCGCACGATAATGGGCTCGTTTTGCCCCAGCGAAATCTTAGGCTGCAATCAATTTACTTGAAACTGGTCTACGTGCGCGATTCACCGAGATAACCGGGTCGCTTCTCTGTGGGAGCGGTCCAGACAGCGCCGCGCCGCGTGACGAGCACAGGCTTTCTCCGGCGGCCAGGCGAATATATAGAAGGGACAAGCTTCGAGGCTAACTTTTCTGAAAATGACTGACGCCGGATTATCAGATCGTCCGGGAGTTTTCCCTCGTAAATTATTAAGGCACCTCGGCGACGTCGGCGTTCCGTCTCCTGTTACCCCCGAGCTCGTCCAGACGAACATGTGCGCCGCGGGAGGATCGAAAACACATGAAGACCGAAATGGTTCCGACTATAAAATTAATACCGTCAACTGAAAAATGTACTGTAATATAGGTTATTCATCGGCGTAATACGGATCTACAGGACTATGCAATATAGAATCTGATGATTTGTACACTCCTATAATCTATAGAATCATTTGCTCTCCAAAATCCTATACTTCCGACAATCCTATGATCTATAGAATCTTGTAGAATGATCTATACAGTTGTGTGATTATATAGATCTATGATTTACAGTTCTTTAATCTATGGTTCAATGATCTACAATATATAAAATCTTGTGATCTATAGTATCCTATGATCTATACAATTCTGCGATCTATAGAATCCTATTATCTGTAGAATCACAATCAAAGCCTGATCCATAGAATCTTGGGTTCCTAAAGCTACCTAAATATTATGTCCACCAAGTGTTAAATGTTTAACAAATTATCCAATTGCTGAACCCCTTTGCGGAAAGTCTGAACATGGACGAATTTGCACCGAAGAAGGGTCGTTTAACCGCGGGTACATTACAGACGAAACGGAGTACAGGCGTATACACGTGTGTTGCAAGTTACCTGTCGGTTATCATAAATTATGGGATGCAGGGCGGACGCGCGAGGCAGCCTGGAAAACCGCGAGCAGCCTAGTTGCATCTTCGCGGTCAACGATCCTCTGACGCAGTGCGGATGCTTAAAAATTTTGTTCGTCGATCGGCATGGCACAGGTAAAGTAGATGCGCCAGAGGCATACCGCGTCCCTTCAGGAAAAACCGTGCCCGACCACTGACGGTGGAATATTAAGCACGGTCGTCGATCTCGTCGATAAACTCAAAGGGTACCGTCGAGAGATCGCCGTCGGTCGTAACGTCCCGTCGCGTCGCAAATAACTCGCAAACCGGTTTCATAATATCCCGGTGAATGTACATCGCGTGGTGGCGGCGACGCGCGGTTACTTGACGGTCGTAATTCACGCGATCCATTTCGTCCTCCCCCGATATATCCGATTGTTATTTCCACCAGTCCCAATTAATCACTGGCAGAATTCGGTGAAACGGTGATTTTCCTATTCGTGAGGTAAAGATCGCTCGAGTCCCTGTTTGCCTATGGCGAAAATAAAGGTGTACCTGTATCAGCAAAGGGGGAATACATCCCCTTGGATCGTTTCGAGGAAACCATTTTCTGAGAAGGATCAGTGAGTGGATAGGCTTTCTCGCGTCACCCTCTCGCAGGAAGGAAGGAAGGAAAAAATATTATTACAGCCGGATGCAGCTGAACCTCCCTTCTGTTCCCTGGAATGCTCGACGTAATCGACGGGATTCTCCTACCCGTTGTACCAACATAGGGGAGGAGATCGGAGAAACGGAATTTGTGTTCGGGGGGGATACGGGAGAGGATTTTTTCCGGGATGACATTGGGTTACTGGGGTGATTGGCGAGAGTAAACCTAAGGATACTTCAGTCAACTGTATTCGTGGGGGAATGGGATGTATATTGTCTACAGAATTGGATCTCCGATTATTTTAAATTGCAAGATAAGGATAAATAAGTTATTTCCAGGAAATATGAGGAATGGAAATCGAATATGGTCAGACTGGGTAGTATGAGACTTTGTATAGTCAGGCAAAGTATTATAGATTCGTCTGTGGCCAGACAAATGTTTTTGGATCTGTATATGGTAAACGAAGTAGAACGTAATCGCATATGGTCAGACGATATTATGTTGGGGTCGTGTGTATTCAGATGAACGTTTGCAGGGACCTTATCGGATCAGATAAAGTAGTATAGCGTTGTGTATGGTCAGACGAAGTTATGTAGGGGTCGTGTATACTCAAAGGGACTTTTTAAAGGACCGTATATAGTCGAATAAAGTGGTATGGGGTTGTGTATGGTCAAACGAAATGGTATGTAGATCCCATATGGTCAGATGAAGTAGTAAGGGTCTCTTATATGGTCAGACGATGTTATGTAGGGGTCGTGTATACTGAAAGGAATTTTTTAAACGACAGTATATGATCAGATATAATATTATGGGATTCTGTATGGTCAGACCGACCATGACCATACCGGTTCACATATAGTCAGACGAAGTAACAAAGGTATCCTATATGGTCAGACAAAGTAGTACAGTTATTCTATAGGGTCAAAAGAAGTAGTACAAGTATCCTATATTGTCAGACGAAGTAGTACATGTATCCTATATTGTCAGCCGAAGTAGTACAGGCGTCACGTATAGTCAAACGAAGTATAACAGGTGTCCCGTATGGTCAGCCGAATTAGCAAGGTTTCACATATGGTCAGACACGAACGCGCTACAAATACACTACGCCCTATTCCTAGTCACACTAATCCTCCGTGTTCCCTAAGTAGCATAAACCCTTCATTAATCAGCCAAACAGTATAAAACCCGTTTTCAATCACACAACTGGGTCAAGCACGTATCCCGATTGCCGTCTACGTTCTCCTCAAGATTTCCCCTGTCTCGAATAGCAGAATATTATTTACAACACGCTGTTCCCACCCTCTGGTGCCGACGTAATGGAAACCGCAACAAAAGGAAAGATTACGTATGCACGATCCGGATGTATACAGGGAAAGAAATCACCGTATATACATATAGCGGACGGTTTAACCGTATCGATGGGCAAGTGGGACTGGGCCATCGTCGTCGTCGTCTCGGTCTCGTCTCTTCGCCTCGGTATTTGCGCAAACCAGGGAAGAAAAGAGACACGTGTGTGTGTGTGTGTGTGTGTGTGTGTGTGTGTGTGTGTGCGCGCGCGTCCCCCGAGGCTGTGGATCGCCAGGCACGCGGGGGATCACATTCAAGCCCCGTGAAAGAGTCATTCACGCGCGCTTGGCCCACCCGCGTATTTAGATTGTCTCTCTCTCTCTCTCTCTCTCTCTCTCTCTCTCTCTCTCTCTCCCTCTCTGGTTCTTCGAACGATCCCCGGCCAACGATACTATCAGGCACCCGGCTATTTATAAACGTGCGCACACCACGCGCTGCCAAACCCGCGGACACATCGTGGAACCATGTACCGTAATAAATAGCCGCGCGAGATACGTACGTATACACCGGTCGAGAGAACCGTTCAATTCCAGCCTCGAACGGGAGATGATCGGTCAGGATTTTCCCCCGTTGACACGAAACATATCCCGGCCTATTCGTCTGTGTTCGCCGTTTCCCATGAAAAAAGACTCCAAGGTGGTTGAATTTTTCCGTAAACGGGCTCGGTACCGTTACAGGAATCGATGACACGGTTCTATAATGTAATATTCGGAAAATGGTCGGAACTCCGCGTTGATTCAAGAGTATCGAGCCAATTACCACCGTGCCACGCATTTTCAAGCGTGAGTGGGCGGGGGACCTCGTTTTCCGTGCCACGGTGCGACGCGCTTCTGAAGACTCGAAAAGTCGTGGATTTCGCTTAATTGGCCGGGGCCGAACCCTTCGACACTCTGTGTGAATGTTCGCTGTGTCGATTGCCAGGCCACTTCAGTACGATTTGCGTGGCAACGGACCGCTTGGCCCTGGATTATGAAACATTTTTCGTTATTTCAATGTGGAACCGTAGAAACAGAACATTCTATAATTACCACTTCTAGATGTCGATAGATACATTCAGATCTAAAATACTCGTTGATTTTGCGAATTTATCTTCTGTATAGTCAGACAAGTGAAACGAAGACACTGCCCATTTCAGTTAATCAAATAGCATTACATGTGATGAGAGAAGTGATAAGGAGGCTTATATAGTCAGACAAGTGATACGGAGTCTGTATAGTGAAGCAAGTAAAATGAGGATCTCACTAGGTCGGACAAGTAGACAAGGTTCATTCTATATCAAACAAGTAGACGAGGTCAGTCCTGTGTCCGACAAGTAGAAGAGGTCAATTCTATGTCAGGCAAGTAAACAAGGTCAATTCTAAGCCAGCAGAGTAGACCAATCGATTCCTAATCAAAGTCCACGTATTTTGAGAATCAATAGTCAGCATCCGAGGCCAAAAAGAGACCTGACTCTTTACTGGGCTATTGTTAAATGTTAGCTTCGGGGACCAACTGTTCATCATTAAAACGTCAAGATGTAGAAACCAGACGATCTATAATTACCAGTATGCGGTGATCGATAGACGCACTCAGATCTGAGATACTCTCGTGCCTTTACAGATAGGAATCGTCGCGAGATTGATGTGGTACAGTACTTGGAAGTGACTGGGGCCTCGAGGAAGTTTCCGCGAAGCGTAATAAATTTTGTCGTGACACGACGAAGGTTGATTCGCGCGCTTCGAATACCGATCTGACGGGTGCCGTGGTACCCTGACACACACACTTCCCGGATAAATTTAGAGACGAGATGTCGTGCTCGCGGTACCGCTAAGAAGCTGCGAAATTTCGTTAGCCGTCGCTCGCTGAGGCCGGGCTTGAATAGCCTCTCGATCTTGTATGCCCGGCCGTGTGTGCGCCTAAAAAGCATGAATAAGCCGCTCCTTCTGGCGCGACCCTAGTGGAGACATGCTACTTTCTCGCGTGTGGCGATCTTTTGTCCGTCGAGAGGCTCGTTTTTCCCTTCTTCTCCTTTTTTTTTCTCACGATCGATGGATTGCTACTTCGGTGAACCGCGTCTCTCATATCCCCGTGGTCCCTTTCCACGATCGCTGGCGGGTGTAAAGTCAAGATCACAACCCCAGCGTCTCGCTAGACGAGTATACAGAGTTGTCCTACTGATTGGAACAGTAGAATCAATACAGTCACTGCTCAGACGGATGGATTCGGGATTGCTTTAAACCTTGATAGTAGAAAAGGCAACATTGTCTCCTAATCGAAGGAGAATTAGATTTTGTGTGGTTAGAAAAATGGTATCAAGAATTTATTTGTGGTCTGACAAATGGAATAAGAGGCTTATCTGAATAGATAAGTGATGTGGAGTTCTTGTCTTGTCAGACAAGTGGCACATGTCGACCATATCTAATGATAAAAGTAGACTGTCGGTCCTGTCTCGGTCAGAACATTGGAAGAACCCTTTCTCAGATCCTAGATGTAGAATGAGGTTATATATGTAGCCATACAAACAGAACGAAGGGCTATATACTCAAGCAAGTAGAGTGATGGCCATAGTCAAGCTACTAGAACAAAGGACAGCCTAGGCAAACAACTAGAATAGGTCAACCATACATGCTCCCAGTAGACCAGTCGATCCCAAATCAGCCTACGTCGCCACAACCTACCCCAAGGACAATCTACCTCGTGCACCAGAAGGTCCAGTTCTCGGTACCTCACCTGGCCAGCCTAGCGCATATTCCACGGAAAATCTGTCTCATCGAGTATCCCCGGCCCGTTAAAGACGTCGCTATTATTATTATTCTCACGTGGAGGGTGCTCGGAGTCGGTCCAGCGTAACGTTGCCTCGTCAGAAAGGAGGCAAAAGCAAGTGAGCCAGAGAGGGACACACAGAGGCCGGGGGCTAAAACTCACCGTCGTTGGAAGAAAGAGGAATGTACCCTCCCTCTCTTTCTATAGAGGGTGAGGAAGAGGGGTAGAGGGAGAGGATGAACGCGAGCGCGCAAGGGGCCAACGTCCGGGCGACGAGGTCCGGCAGAGGTAACCAGGGATGCAGGGATGCAGGTGAGGCGGCCAGTGTCCCATCTTTCGGGCGAACCGGGTGGTTCGTGATCGTGCCGCCACCCACCCACCATTGCGAAAATGGTGGCCTAGGCGACACACCACTGGCAGCAGCAGCAGCATCACGGTACAGCCCAGAAGGGAGAAAGAGTTAACGTAGGCTGGTGGCGGCGGGTTGGGTCGGTACCGTCCACGGGATTTCGCATCTCTGTATCGGCGCCTGATCCGTGGCGAAGAAGGAGCCACGGTGGTGGTGGCCGCCGCCGCCGCCGCTGCTGCCGCCACCAACACGCGGAGTTATTGATTTGACAGGAATGACGGGAAATGGCGCAGGAATCGATAAGAGGTGGTCCCACGCTCCGGTGGTGGCTCTGCGCGGGTGTACCGTGCGCGCGGGCGAACCAAGCGAGCGATAGAGGCTGCGGGGGGTGGCGGGGGTGGAAGGACAGAGTAGTGGAAGAGTGGGGAGAACCCGTCGCTCGGCGCGAGAGCTGGGAGGACGGGAGCGAGTAGGGGAAGCGTCAGAAGGAAGACTCCTCTCTCTCTCCTTCTCTCTGTCCGTTCCATCTGGCTGGGGTGGGAGTAACCAGAGGCGCGCAAAGGAGGGCACGAACGGCGAGAAGAGAGGGCAGGAGGTACGCTGGAGGAGAAACCCGGTAGAAGTGGGGGGAGGGAGGGGTGGGGAGTCAGAGAGGAGGCAGCAGAGAATATTTTCATACTCCAGACTCCCGGCGTAGGTAGAAGATGGCAGCCGAGGCGTGATTCGAGACCGGGACCTTCACTCTCTCTCTGGGCGCGCGCGAGTAGGGGGGTTCGATCCTTCGACGTGAACGGGCCAGAGATCGCGGCGGAAGTAGTGCGCTAGCGTGGTGCATTATCGCGTGTACGTCCGTGTGTGCCAGGCCGGATTACTCCGCGATGTTCTAGGAGGACAGCAACGTCGTCGCGGTATTCTGCTCGTCCGTCGGTGCCGGTTTGTCCTCCTGTCTCGCTACGCGTATTCGCCTAATACACGCCTGGCCCTGATATCCTTCTACCTCCGCTCTGCATTTTCATTTTTTTTCTGTCTTCTTCTCTCTGCTACCACACACCCTTCTCTATCTTTCTCGTGTACTCTCTAGCTCGTTAGTGTGTCCTTTCTTTAATTTTTCGAAATTTGTCTTCCATGTTTCTCCAATGAGATGAGGGTTTTCTGAAAGCCTTTCTGTCTCCCACTTCTCTTTCTCTCTCTCTCTCTTTCTGCGTGCTGTCTCGTCTCTATCCTATCCACACAACATCCGTCCATCTCTGTTTCTTGCGCTCGGTGCAAACCATAACGTTACCACCTCTTCCTCCTCCTATCTCTCTCTCGCTCTCTCTCTCTCTCTCGCTCTCTCTCTCTATCTATCTATCTACCATATACACCCCGAACCCGCCGTAACCCAGTCACCGTCAGTCGTGTACTCATGATCCGACCGGCAACCAGGTAGTATCCCGTTGGAGAATATGCGCGCGATGAGCACCAACGCCTACGTAGTAGTGTTTCACGAGCGTCACGTAAAATGGAATTAAACAATGTTGTTAAGACGTAAACATGTTTTGGCTACACTGTGGACTCTTTGTTCTCGTGATTGCCGTACCTGGATTTATTAACACCGCCGACAGCACGTCCAAGCGAGGTAAACCGCCTGCCTGAATTCTATAATTTGCCTGCCAAACTAACTACCACCCCCCACCACCCCATGAACGCTTTTGCCTGTCTTGCCTGTCTGTCTGTTTTCCCTAGCCCACACGCGCGTCCTCCCTAAGACCCCCTGACAATTACCTGCCTGTCTGTCTATTTGCACTACCCCCTTATTCTTGCCCACCGTGTACAAAATTATCTCTGGCACCCTATGGATGGTCTTGGGAGGATTGACAGGTCAAAGAGAATCTATGGTAGATAAACGATCTGGTCCCAGAGATACCATTCAACCCTCAACCCCTTATACAAAGATCTCTATCGTGGACAGCATGATCACACCAGGTACCAAGGTGTGCAAAACCTGAGGAACCACCTCTTAGACACCTACAATTTGCCCTTCCGGGTTCCTTATTCCCGATTTACGCTTCCCGTCACGCGATCCCGTAATTCCGTGCATTGCTCGCGTCGCAGGCCCGTTCCAGCCGCCTCCCTCGCTCGTCGTTCCTCTCCCCCTACCCTCCTGTTCGCTCTCGAATCGCTCCGTCTCTGCCGCCCCCCCTTTCAGTGAGCAAAGTCCGTTCTCTCTCTCCTCCGTTTCGCGGTCGTTAATCGTTCGCAGGCTGGCATGGCGTGTTCCGGTTACACACGATTGCCTGTTGCGGACCGACGAGAATCTTCCCTTCGCCTCCCACCCCCTCGATTGTTATCCTTTCCCTCCCCCCATGAGTAGATTGAATCGTTTCCTGTCCCCTTTCTCTCTCTAACTCTTGAGCAAGGATTTTCGTCTCGATTTTCGCTCTTTTTCCGTCACTTGGATCGAAAACTGGAGGTGGCGGTGGGCTCTGAAGGTGGATCCTACGAGCCGATCGAATCCCCAGACGAAATTATGGGGATGGGGCGTGATACTAGACGGGTTAGGTTGGACCGTTGTCGCGAGGATAATCACGCGACCAAAGAGGAATAGTGTATGCGTGGTACAGAAAATCCTAGGACACTGATCATTAAATATGTCATAAACTAACGGCCATATGCGCATAAAACCATCATCATTAGCTTCAGAATTCTACGCTCTATCGTTGTGGTGAACCTCATTGAAAAGTCACCGTTACACCTAGGGACCTCTCCTTGTCAGAGCCTTCCAACACTCTTCGAGGATTTATTATACCGGCACGCGAATCACTGTTCTGTTATTTTTTCTTTTTTTCTTCGACGGGACACGGGGGACCAACGCCGCCGTCGACGTTATTGGCCGGCGTTCTCGCGTTATCGATCTCTCCCTCGTCCCGACGGCGTCGTCGATGATGCATGCTCGCGGGCCGCCGTAACGCGCGCGCGACCGTGCACACGCTCCCGAAGCGTCTCGTCGCACACGCGAGAGAACCGCCCGCCCGGTAAATAAACGACGATTTCGATCGTTAAACCGCCGGGGGTCGGAACCGTTCCACTGGGGGTGGGAAACATGAGATATCCGTGTTCTGTGGCGGTGTCTCGATCATGCTTGGTGATGATTCTTTGATTTATGTACTCGATAGAAGCACGGTACTGCCTCCATAATGGCAGATTTGTTGAAATTTGTATTCCTTTGTGTATCGTTTCTGTTTTACGAGCTGTGATATTCTATGGGTGGTTGTAGTTGAGGTCAGTTGGGACGAAGTACGGTAGTGACTCGATACTTGTCTCTTAGTTGCAATTTACAGGAAATTTAGCGATGGTACGTCTCGGTTTTGTAGGCTAGAATGTATTCTTTAAGTGATAATGGTAGAGTTTAGAGAGGACGAAGTACGGTACTGCTTCGATAGTTGGCTCACAGAAGTTTTACTGATGTATTATTGATAAACTAGAATATTCTGTTGGTGATTGTAGTAGAGATTAGAGGAGACCTAGTACGGTAATACCTCGACATTTGTTTCACGACATTTTGTCTCGATTTTATGGATTGTTATATGCTGTAGGTGTTTGTAATAGAGATTAGAGGGGAAATTAGTGGCCGCAGTAAAATTTCCAGACGCCTAATTACAGTAATACTTCTACACTAATCAATCCCTTCATATTCAAAAGCAGCAGCTCAGTGACGTTTGACTCCCTTTTCACATGCAGTAGCATTCTACGAACAATTGCAATAGAATTTAGAGGGAACTGAGTACAGTAATGTCTCGATACTACATTATTCCTTGACTAGTTACAAATACCATGTCTTGTTTCCTTCCACTGCGAAGACTAATGATATACTATGAGCGATCCTATAATAAAGTTTAGAAAATTAAGTACAGTATAACTTCGATCCTAGTCCACAGGTCAAATTTGAAAGAAGAGTCTGTCTTATTAATATATATACCTCATCCTGTTCAACAATGATTTAAAAAAAACTAATTGATCATTGTACTCGCTCGAACGGATGACCCATCATCGAGGTATTACCGTGTTAATGTCCAAAAATTACCGATTGAAGGACTTTTCCACGGCGCCAAGCAGCCCTATCGCGATCCATTTTTCCGCGAGGACGACGTCCCGTCGCGGCTATTATGCATAATAAAGTTTCCATCGGGCACAGCCGTCATAAACATGGCAGCCGCGATCCATATACTCGAATCAAGGTATGTCCGATTAATTAATCGGCCCGATTAATTGGCCCTCCCCTACCCCTCTTCTCGTCGTCCATCACGATTCCGAAATTCGGAAATTATGTTGCCTGCTAATCGATTCCGTAAAAATACGAGTTCTGAGAAGGAAATGGGACTTGTACGTATACATATGCTAGACTGCCACCAAGTCCGGTCGAGGAAATGGGAAAATCGAACGGAAAACTTGGCTATATCGGACACGTAAATCCTTCCAACTGACCGTAAAGTAAAAATTAAATTTTAAATTTATTTGCAATTTCTGTCCAAAAAAAAAGTGATTGAAATTTGTTACTCGTGAATGATGATCAGGTTTACGGCCAAATCGGACGATCATATGAATTTTATCGAGCAAAATTGACAGCCGATCAGGGGACACGAACGGTCAGGAAATTTCCGGTCGTCGTCCATCCGATTCTCGAATTTCATCGAACACGCTGAATCGCAACCCTTCTTTTTTTTCTACGGACTAATGTCCGTCACCTTCTCGATCTAAGTCACTTCTTATCGGTTAATGCCAATCGGCACGCGTCCGCGCGTTTCCTCGACGCCTCTCACGTGCCCACCCGTTGCCCCGGTCGTCGAAACCGGCCACGGTACACGAATGCATAAAACCCGGTCGACATCGCAGAATTATGGAAATTACGAAGAGAGACTTATTATACAATCGCGTGACGATTTTAATTTCACAGTCCTGTGTATACTTTAATTCCAGATTACGAGGCGACATAAATTTTAACGAATGAAATATTGGAGAAATTTCCATCCGTACAAACTGGCGGCATGAAATCCGTCTAGATTCGGTCAATATTCAGAACACCCTTCAAAATTTCATAAACTTCCTTTAAAGATAATAACAATATCGTTACTGCTGTAGAATATAGGTACATCGGGTTCGACAACTCCAGCGTAACCACGTGACAATTCCAACGACACAGAAGTGCCTCTCACATAAAACATACATAAACACTGTTTAACATAAAACCACCTAAAACAAAATGGTTACAACAAAACCGAACCAAATACGCCGTCTCTAAAATCCTATTGTGAAACAATGTTTCTCCAGAAAAGGATAGATTATATTCCCAAGAAAAAAGTGGTTCGTTTCCATTTGAACCACATTGCATTAGGGGTGAAAGTTTCAGGGTAGTTTTACAATTATGTCACCCAGTGTACAAAGAATTAAAGGTGAACGTAAATACGAGACAAAATGGCGGCCGGGTAACCGGTCAACTTCCGGGCGGCCATCTTGCCGGGAACCCGCCCCCCCCCCCCGCCCGCGAAACGAGACAAAGGAAAGAGCGCGGAGGAACGACGACGACGACGACAACGAAGGACGGGGGAGAGATTGAAATCCCCGGGGACGCGGTTCGAAATTCGGTCGTTCAAGGGTTGAAGGATTCCTGCCACTCCCGGTGCACTCCCCCCTTTACCGCCCTCCAACCCTCGCTCCTCCCTCCCGCCGCGCGCCATATTCGTCATACGTTTACGCCAGCGGGGAATGACGTCATCGAAGAACGAGATGGGTCACGAGTGCACTGACACGCATACCTACGTGCCGCGAGACCCGATTTCAACGTATCAACGGAAACGCGTATCGAAATCGATCGAGGCGAATGGGAGGTGGGAGGGGCGGGAGTAGGTGTTACGGACGAAACCTCCATCCCCCTTTCTATAATTAAATTGAAATTACGGGAAAGACAGAGAAATCTCGATATTAATTTTGTTGCAAGTCGCAAGGGAGTTACGAGTCGAGGCTCGATTATTAACCTTTGCTGGACGAGTATGTATGTATACAGGTTATGTTCGAATCTGTACACGTGTGGATAGATTCGATGTATAATTATAGTAATTGCGGTAATGATTCAACTGTTATCGCGTAAATTGAAATATGAAATTCATGCATCGTGCGTATATAATTCGATTCGCATGTTCGATCCAGAGTTGGAAGCGATAATTGTAATTTGCATCGGTCAATGTTTGTTCTGTGGACATTCGTTTGCTGTGAATTAATACCTTTTTCGGATATCTGAATGATTTCGGTTAACTGTTTCTTTGATGTGAAATTCCGCAACTTCTAAAAATAACGATGCTTTTTTTATAGATACTTGGTTTAGTTGATTCTAACCTAAAATGTGTACTAAACAAACTGTACGCAAATATACATTATAATCTTTCATTCTGACTGCAGTAATAATTAAATAGGAAAAATACGTGTCACGTAACAAGTATTACGATTTGGTCATTGAATTACTGAATATTAATTGAGCGAGAATTCTTCTAATTCGCGCAACGTGCGCGAAGATGGCCGCCGCGCTTCACCGCTGTGAAATGGCACCGTGTGCGGACGATGTGACTTTGTTAAAGTGAAATCCGAGTAAGGAGGCTTCCCTTGGTAATATTTGATGTGGAAAGACGACCTGGCGGTTCTAAATGACTCCCAAAGGGCAGCTAAAGAGGATGGTTTTAGGCAACACGGCGTACGCTTGCTGGAAACCGTTACAGAATTACTACTGTAGATGCTACTGTTACCATAATCAAGTGAAGCAGGTTAAATGAACGCTGTAGATTTGGGAAATTAAATTTCTGTATGCACGATCGTTATACCAACTTTGATTTTATGATACAAATTTACTGGAAATTGTACGCTGTACTTATGGCCTACTACATAAGATCCTTTAATTGGTTGGAACAGTATATCTATAGAAATAGAGGTTTCCAGTAGTAGAGAATTTTCTGAAATAATTCATAAACAGAAAAATAAATGGTGGAATTTCCTTCTTCTCTCAAGTACCTTACTGGTTTCTGAATAAAATGGAAAACATTGTACTTTACAGAGATCTGCAAATGCACAAAATCCTCAGTTTACTCATTACCTTACATAAAATAACTTTAAAAAATGGCAGAAATGATCAAAGAAGAAGGACGAACTCTACCGATTAATTTCTGATCTCGTGTACAATAACCACAGTAGATAACCTATTATATCACGTTTCTATAACAATTACCAAACCGACCAGCATATTACACATTACATCACAATTACTCGCGGTAACATTATACGACAATTACCGCACAATACTCACAGTAATAACCAATATAGTATACAACACGAGTAAACTGTCAACAATCATTCCACACGCACATCCAACCCCCCCCTCCCGGCGATGAACTAAAACGATAAAACGGTTCGCAAGATCGTTCGCGGATTTCCGCGACAAAATACGAGTGCCGCGCAATATTCATCGAACGAAAGCAAAAAACGATGCCCAGAGAAGAGTGATAGCGGTGATAGTTGAGGAGGGTGGGGATGGCACCAATTAATTCTCGCGATATTAGCGAGCATTATAGCGATCGCGATTTATAGCGGAAAGTTCGGCCATCTATGCAGTGATTCATCGACGGCAGTTTCTATTATCGCTAAGTGCCAGACCGAATCGACGAATCAGGGACCAGAATGGAAGAAGGGGGAGGAGTGTCCTCGCTTCGCGGGAAAAATCGCTGGATCATCGCGTGATCCTTCCGTTCGACGGACGCATTTTCTCCCTTCCCCTTCCCTCCATCGCGATCGTTATCGTTATCGCCGACGATTCTCTTTTTCCACCCCCTCCTCCTCCCCCAGGGAGATATGGATCGCAGGTCGAATCCGCATTGCTCGTTTATAATGGACTAGACCGCTCGATTCCGTGGTATCAACAATTTCTGTACATATGCCTATGGCCGCGTCATCGATGACCTGTCGACAGGAAACACCAGTCGCTAAACTGTCTTGCATGTATATTCGCGAAAGATTATTTATCTGTGAGAATTCGTGAGGAGTCACAAGTGACCCGGTCATAGGTTACGGCGGCCCAAAAGCGTCGTGCTCACATTTTAATGATATCTTGTTTGCTTGAACCAGTGCTCCAATGGCGAGGGGACGAAGGGGATCGAATGATCGATAGATCGTCACCAGGTCTGGTCACCTGATGGCGAAATTCCGCTGGGGTGGCTCGAACAGTACTGGGATCGTTTCCTCGAGGGTTTGGGGGGATGAAGGGTGGATGGGTGTAATTTCAAGTGGGCACCGAACGAACCCTTGCAACCCTCCGAGGGGATGGGAAGAGAGAACAATTTTCAAGGAACGCAACCCCGAGCGGTTGTGCAACGCCACACTTACCTAATATGTGCAATTCACGGCGCGGCGTGTAGCTCGAATGAAACCGGGACAAAAAGCTCGCCCTTTAAGCCCCTCCCTCACTTCGCCCGCCCCTGCCATCCAACCGTCTCCTAAGATGTACAGGGCGACACAAAGTTGAAGGGTCTATTCTTCGCGAGCGATCTTGAGATGTACAGGGCCGTTCAAAAATCTGAGACACGGCTTTAGAATGATGGACATTTTGTTTCTGTATCGCACATTTGTTAAAAAAGTGACAAAATTAGAAAGTATTGGGGTCTTGAAAAATTCAAAGGAGTATCGAGTCACAGTTGCACTTAGAACGGTAAGAGTGTGTGTCACTCCTGTTCGTAAATATTGGAATACTTATCGAATATTCAGTAAATGTTGGAAGGCATTATGAAATTGCTGAATTTTTTAAATGAATATTGTTTAAAGGATATTCAAGCACGAGGGACAACGCTTGTGCTATTATGAAGTAATGAACGTGGTGCAGGATGTATATAGGATGATACAAAAAAAGGGTTCATAACTTCTGGGGCAGATAGTACTCGCCCAATGATGAAAAAACTTCTGATAAGCATGAAGGTTGTACTTTGAAAACCACGTTTCCCGAGCTGTATCATTTCTGTAGCAAGTGGGTGATGTGATAATGGTAATATCGTCACTATTCGTGTGATATCGATTTTTGTTCTGGGATGAGATGCTGTTATCGAACCTAACCTAAAAAAGTAAAGGCTCTCTCTTAACGTTCAACTAACAAAATTCAATTGCGTAATACGTATTATGATGTAACATAGCGTAGGATGATATAAAATGTATACCTATTCAACTGAAAATTTTCATTTCTGATGTCACTAACTGTAAAATAAGAAATCTACAGTCCGCCATTTTTGACAGGTTTGATTCTTCTACCTTTAAACTCTGTACTCTCGTAACAAAATGTATCAAATCTCGGATTTCTACAATATCTTGAATTTATTTTCACGAATGGAGTATCTACATATACTGGGACAGATTGATCATTTAAATCTCAACGATCCACGCAATTTTTCATCGTGTCCCCGATTTTAAGGGGTTCCATAAACATTCCCCTATTCTCAGCTGAACGTGAATCGCGTCCCGTGTATCGAGCTCTCGAAACGATATTGATTTTCCCTACGTTTACGTCTCTCCCCCCCCTCGTCTACAATGATTTACAGATCGGCAAATACCTTTCGGACGCATCTGTCGATCGCGACCCTCGAGAAAAAGAGAAACATTTCTCCACCCATCTACATTGCCGCGTGTCCCGGGGAAATCCGTCCGTGAAAATCTCGCCTCTATCCCCTCTTCTCTCATCCTCACCCTTCTCGCTCTCTCATTCGTGGAATCAATCGATCGCGGCGCAATTAATCAACTCGGCCCTACCGACCAAATGATGGCTCGCGGAGCTGAGTTTCCGGCGTTCTTGTCTCGGGCAAGATCCGCGAGATTGAAATGGCAGAGCGCCAGTTCTAATTTATTGGCCTTGCACGATGGTGCCTTTTAATGCATGAACTTTTGCCCGAATTCGAACACAGGGCCTCCCCTCTTCAGTCTTCGCTTTTCTAGGCTCGATCCCCGTTGATCTATCTCCCAGTTCGGTGTACCGCGTTGATTGGCTGTTCGGGGACGATTAGACGCGATTTTGTTTATTTAAACGATACGTTGTAATCTAAGCTGAAATGAAGTAGAAACTGGCTTGTCGAAATTGAGATGGAAATGTTATTGTTGGAGCGTCTATAGATTCAATATGGCCGCCGACTGGTTTGTTTACTGGCTCGTTATTACGGAAGCATTTCCAATGACTTAAGTGTATTTAAAATTAAAGATTAAAGATCCTTTTAGAAATGATAGTGGAGAAGTTGGAATGGATTGGAAAGTGTCGTACCAAGTATACTTAAAGAAACAGTTGGGACGAAGTGGTAGCCATATGTAAGCAATATGGCCGCAAAGTACTGTCCAATATGGCCGCCGTTTAAACTATTATGGGCCAGAAGATATTAAAACCGAATAAAGTGTCCTGATTAAAGCAGATCCTCGTGAAAGAAGTGGAATAAAAAGATATGCTACTAAACAAACTTAAACCAATTTCGAACATTTAAAACGTATTAGTGGCCATAATTACACAATATGGCCGCCAAATAGATTACCGTGTTCAATAATTCCTTCAAAAGATAACTTAAACCGCCTGAACTATCCCGATTAAAGGAGATTCGTTTAAAAGGGACGCCAAAGGAAGTTAAAATATAACTAAGAGCGTTTCATCAAATACGTCGGGCGAAGACAAACGCCCGGAAGGAAGGAATAACTTTCACCGTTGGCCCTCGAGCCCCGGTGAAAACGATATTTCGGTTAATGGAGCGACGTGATTCGGAACGCAGTCAGATATTATCGTCGCTTCGACCCCCGTACGGATTTATTTCCACGCGTCGTCGTCCCCCTTTCGAGCAGAATAAGCACATTTGCTCTGTGCTCACGCGCGCACGCAGCCCAGGATTTCAGTGTTCACCCTTCGCATCCGAGCACCCCTGCCAGGATCACTAATCGCGCAAATAACGTTCCAACGGGCTGTACAAATCGATTCCAGTCACCGATCGTCGTTCCTACGTCCCCTATTTCTACGATTCGATCCGACCACCATGGGAATCTCGCGATTGGCGACGCTCTATGGGGGTTCTCTCGAGGGGTTGACGCACGAGGGTGAAACACGAGCCACGTTTGCGATTTTTCGACGTTTCTTCCGACGAATATTCCTCTTTTTATAGGAACAGCTATTCTGAATGAAGACACTGCACCCTTTTCTGTGATTCCTAGAATGATTGTGGGTGCTTCTTAATATTTTAAACTATTATACCACAAGTTTTTATTCTTTCTGTACTCACTTTCATGTGTTTTGAAATCGTTAATGCAAATTTAAGCTCTGAACATTACGTGCTGCGCAGGTTCGTGTCGTAATTCTGGCCCTAGGACAAATTATGCCCAACCCAAATACGTTGTCAAATCGCTTCCTGCCGGAAGGACGATGAGAAATGAATTTTTCTGAGTCTTCAAACCGGTTTTGCTGCTTCCCAAAATCGATATACGGAAGGTAATAAGGCAGGGACCGGGGATTCCATCGATCGTGGGACGGAAAGGAGGGCGTGACGAGTTAACCAGCCGTCAAACTTTCGTAATTGCGATCGCTTCGAAGGGCTCGAGTCGTTCCGTGACGGGGAACGAGAACCTCCGCTTCCGTCTTAATCGTTTTCAAACGGAAAAATCGAGGAACCAAATATTCCACCGAGGGAGGAACGATCGATTCACCGAGAATACTTTCGAAACGGTTATCGCACATAATGTGTTTTCGGTCGAAGATGGTGTCCATCGATCGATAAAGTAGGAAATCCAATTTCCATAATTAATCGATCACTTACCGACCAGTACTTCCAGTTGATATCTTTCTCTAGGGGAAATTATCGTAAAAAATCACTAGAATTCTTTGAAATTTCAATTGTAAAAAAATTATTCCACATTTTTAGAATCAATGAACTACGGTTATTTATGCAAATGTTGGTCGTTAGATACAGATTCGTAGGAATCGGAACAAAATGGCAGTTTTTAAGTACATTATGAATTACAAGGTTTTCTTTTGTTGCGTGTGCCGTAGTTGCAGGCGTCGCGAACGTGTCAAATCCCTAGTTGAAGGGAAAAGATGAGGGGAACGTATGCGCTAGATGATTCAAAGGCAGCGTTAAGGCTCGAATGCGACGAACGAAAACACCGAGGGAACGGTGTGTGTGCGTGTGTGTTCGGTCGTCGGTTTGGCGAACGTTGCATGACTGGAAAACGCAATATCGAGTTAGCGCCCCCGCGCCACGGCAAATGGAAACGAATGAGGGATCAAAGAAAGAGTTATTGCAACGCGACGCGCGAAAAAACCGGCGTTTAGCGGTGCCTCGAGCACGCAATTTCCATCGGGGCGAAACCCCCCTCAAATTCCTCGCGACGATATTCACCGATGCTTTTTCGGGGGAACGTGTCTCACGGTAATTGCTTGTAACACGGCTATCTCTTTTTTCAAACCCATTCTTTCTGATCGTAGGTCTTCACTTAATCGATTTTTTTCGAAAACTGATTCCCAAAGAATGTAAATTTGCATTGACAACTCTTACGAATGCGACGATAATTTTTAAACTGCAAATATTAAATATAAAATATCAAATGTCAAATGTCAAAGATCAAAGATCAAAGGTCCAATGTCAAAGGTCCAATGTCAAAGGTCAAAGGTCAAATGTCAGGCGTCAAATATCAAATATCAAATATCATATATCAAATTTCATGTTTCAAATTTTATATTCCACATTTAGAATTTAAAATTTAAATTTCCACATTCCCAATCCCAAGTTTCAAGTTTCAAATATAATATTTCCGATTTCAGATTACAAAAGTTTGAACTTCCGATTTTTAAAACTCAAACTTCGACATTTTGAATTTTATATCATGAATTCTTAAGTAGAAATTTTGAACGTTGAATTTTGAATTTTGAATTTTAAATTTTGAATTTTGAATTTCAAATTTCGAATTTGAAGGTTTAAGTTTCACTCTGCAAGTGAAAGTTCGAAAGGGAACAAGTACTGAGACGTCCCGAGCGCACATGCTCGAGCATTTAATGAGTCTGGAGATTCCTCAAAGGGGCCACGGCTGAAGTTTCGATCCGTCCGGCGAAATTAATGAGTTTGCATCAGCTAACAAGGCGGCACTCGCTTGTAATTGAACGTCGTATCGAAGGCATCGTGTCTGAAGCACGGCCGGGCAACCGAGCAGTCCCGTCTGATGAGGAAGACTACAGTATTACTCTCTTGCATGTCACATATCTATCTGTCCTCGACATAACAATTATCGATTACGTGTTTCACGCTATTAAAGAGGTATCAGGTTACCAACTGCCGTCGATTTTAATAATATCGCAGAGCAGCCCCGTTATATGTCCCTCAACGGTCCAAACAAGAACATAAAAGAATATTGCTATCTAGAAGTCCATGAGATTTTCATAAAATACTGGACCACCCTCATTGCATGTTCGTCTACGGTCCCCAAAAAATCACGTAACAAGAATACACCACATGATGATTTAATATTCCTGGTTTAGGGGAGCGATAAAAAGAAGAGAATGACATTTTTGGGGCGAACGGAATTCCAAAATTCCACCCCTTTGACGCAGTCACGCACGAATCCGACCTGTCTAAATTAAATTCCGTCATGGAGACTGCGAAATACCAAGCCTGTTAGCGCAATCTGGCCGAAGAGATTTCGCCTGTATTCGAGATTAACGGGCTCTGTACAGACCAGAAATTCCCTGCTAATGGATAAAAAAACAGGGGAACTACGTTCCCCTGGCTTTGAAGAACCGCCATTATCGGCTCGTGTGATTGTAAAAAATCGGAAAGTTCGTCCCATAGAGGTAAATTTACGCGGTCTGAAATAAAATTTCACACGAACACTCTACGAAAGGCGAATCCCTAATTTCCGTGGGGAACTATCTGAAACAGCTGCCAGAGCGGGTCCCGTTTGGACCCTTTCATTCAGGTTCCTTTCAAGTGTACAAATCGACTCAGGGTAGTGGTATCTTGAAATCACTTAACTACCTTCTGATCATCGTTGGGATTCCTTAAAAAACTTGGACTTTGTCACTCGACTCTCATGGACATTCTGCCCTAGACTGGATCCAAGCCAATTCTATACCAGGGCCAAAGTAGGTCTAAATTAGTATTACAATCTATATTAGGTCTGGGCTAGGTCGGGATTAATATTTTAAGCTAGATTTGGGTACAGTCATTGGTAGCTCAAGATTGATATTAGGGCTATGTCTGGGTAGTGTCATTGCTAGGTCAAGATTAGTATTAGGATTAGGTCTGAGTAGAGCCATTGCTAGGTCAAGATTAGCATTAGGGTCTATATTAGGTCTGGACCGCATCCAGGCTAGGTCTAGGTCGCTATCACAGACTCTACGTGAGGTCTATTGAGTTAGAGCACATTCTGGATCTAATCCACGACTAGACAAAGTGTGACCTATATCTGTTTCCCGTCACATTCCCCCACGTTCAACTCGAAACGTCTGACAACCACCAGCTTTAGCAGCAGTACGGTCCTCGACTTAGACTCAGTACCCCCATTTCCCTCAAATCCTCCGTCTATTCAAGACGTAAGCATAGAAGCCTAGAACTCTCCAAGACACTGGATCAACCTAGACCCAGTCGCCGGTTCAGAAGACGTAAAGAAAGAATCACGATTGATCAAACCAAGTGTTCATCGGCCCTTTTGTTGACCCATCCACCAATTTGTCCCGCCTAGAGGAACCATTCACGGAAAAACACAATCACCCAGAATCCACTAGCCTCATGTTTGCGCGTGCCAGAGAGGCGAGAACATCAGTAGCCTTTTCTCCCCACGACACGAATCCTCCATTCCGCGCGACAAGCTTTATCGATATAGACGCAAACACGATGACATCCTCATCCGCCGGATCTTTTTCCCTCTTTTCTCGGAAGTATCAGAACCCTGTATCGTGCACAAAAATTATTTGTAATTGGTTCTCCGTTTGCTTCCGCTCAAGAGGAGGGTGGTGGACGGAGGAAAAGGGGGCATGATTCCAGGCGCTCTTTTATCTCGCGAACTTTCCGGCCCGAGGATCTTAATTTAATCCTGTGATCCTCTGGAACCGACCGTTACGCGTTTAACCCTTGCTACCTCTCGCTACCCTTTATTTTTCACGTACGGAGAATAATTGAAACGAGTAAACCTAATGATTAATCCCGGATGGGAGAGGATCACCGGTTTCCCTTTCAGTCGCCTCTTACGACAAACAGGGATTACTGTAGGGGTATTCTCACCCGCTCCTACACGGGTTCCGATTTATTATTATTATTATTGCTGTTAGACTGTGGAGGGTTATGGATGTATTCATCTTTTGGAGGTGAGGTAGAAATACTGGAATCCAAAAGTTAATTAAAATTCACAATTATTAAGAAGGCAATTAGACTATCGATTTTGTGCGCTTGCAATATTCAGGATTGTTTAAAACACTGACAATAGAAGGTTTGATGCACATTTATGAGATTTTCATTGTATTTCGAAGTTAGATTAGACAATAAATAATATAGGAAACACACAGTCTAATTGTTACTATTTACTTGTCAAATACCTATAGTTGGGTTATCGGGGACCTATAATTTTATCGGACTATAAATAATAATACTACATATAATAATAACACAGTTAATGAGTCGTTAATCCATTGTCACAAAGTGTCCAATCTTACCAAAGCTCACAATTGACCCAGTCTTCGGATGCAACCTTCCATCAAATCTTAATAACATGAACACAACAATAACGCAGTCACTAATAAGACGAATAATAACAGTCACTGAGTCGTTAATTCGTAAATATAGAACATGAGATTTTGTCATTGGTCACGATCGACCCATCCTTCGACACTAACGTTCTATATCCCAGAGTTAAGTAACAATACTGATCGAGAAAGATCGAGCCTCCCCCTCCCGCTACCCCTTAGGACCGAACGGGGTCGAAGGGTCTCGAATAACGTTTCCCGAACGGGTCGAATCACTTTTGACCGGATGCCAACTGAGTTAAGCGATGGGACGGGAGCCAATAAATACCTCCCCCCACCTCTGTCCGTATTCCATCCACGTCGCGAATATGCCCCCCTAGTAGGAGTGAAATCCTCCCTCCTCTGTGCAGAAAGTACCCCTCTCTTTTTTGCTTATTACCGGTGAAAACCAACTTCAACGAAAGTTTTGGACGAAAAGGAGAAGAAAAGACCCGCGGAATTAACGCCCACGGACCACGAACAAACCGAGGATGGCGCGGAAGGGCCGAAGGACCCTTAACGGGAATTATGCCACTTAGTATCGAGCCGCGATTGTGTCCACCAAGCAGAAGTTTCTGAATGGGGAAAACCAGTTCTGGAGACCCGTAACGAGCCACCCTGATTCAATGAGATCGAAAGATTGGTGGTGAAGGAAGGAGGGACATAGAGAGAGAATCTGATTGAGATCTGGTGCATAGAGTGGGAAGACATCGGACGCTGCGTGGAACCCGAAAGCGTGGTATTTGTTTTAGAATTCCTACGCTTTACCGATGTTCGAAGTGGCAAAGCGTTTGAAATCTGAAACGAATGCGCATAAACCTTCATCCAATAAGAGGGAAGACACCACACGGCTGGACCCTAAGACAACAGAGCTACCCGGGGAATCAAACTGTCAACCTGTTGTGAAACATCATCCTCGATCATTTTCGATCCGTCGTGTCTTTCCCAAGAATTCGGCAGGATATTTCACGGTGGAGGAAATATTTCGCTGCACGGAATTGAATTCGGGGCCGTGGCGGCGACATTCTTCTCCTTCGATCCTCTCCCAAACCCTCCCACGTTGGAGACTCGATCTAAACCGGATCACCCTGGGAGAAGTTGGAACGTCCCCGAAGGATTCCCCCCCCCTTCCTCGATCGGAAAATATCGCGTAATTGACGTTCCGGCCCGGGGAACTCGCGGCTCCTCGTTGGATGACCGATCAACTTCGTTATCAATTTTTGCAAGCTCTCCTATCTATCAGGGTCGAACACTCTCTGGATTTTATCGCGGGTAGGTGCTGTATCCTATCGACAGGTGGCGGTTAATTCGACGCGAATGTCTAGGCAGTTCAGTTACAGTGGTGTGAAAAGGCTGTGTTCAACGGATGACGTGTTATGCTGTTAAACGATGCAACACGATTAGGGACTTTGATGGGTCTACGTTAAGGTTAGAGCACAATCTAGATCTAGAGTACTTCTAGGCTAGATTCAAGATAGCTCAGAAGCCTAAATAAAATAAGGACAGTTTCTAGTCTGGGACTTGGATAGGTCTGGGTTAGCTCTAGGCTACTTCTAGACCAAGTTCAAGATGGCTCTAGGAGTCTAACTAGTAAGGGCCTATGTCTAATTAAACGCTGTGTCCAATGGAGTCGACAATCAGGGCGTAACCTACATCTAACCTAGAGGTCTTCTTTAGAGCTGGGTCATATAAGTATCCTATTGCCTTGACAGTCCCAAATCAATCTAGCATTACAAAAGTAACAACGACTTCAGAAGTCCCGTATGACATACCCATCCGATAAGTCCAGACCCAAAAGTGTTCGATGCGAGCGTAGAATTTCATTTTTGACCGAGGAAAAGCCAATAATTCACGGGAGTTGGCTCCAGAAACATGAAACAGAGGGTGGGTCGGAAAAAGCATCGGGGAATCTCTCTCGCTCTCGAGGAGATTAGTTAACGAGATTACTTACGACTGTCAGCGCTCTGTAAGCAAGTTCTGAATAGAGGGTCCATGGCAGCCGGCGCCGCAGATGATCTACTATGCAGTCAGCCAGCCATGTCAACGATATATACATTCAGCCGGGGCACGGTGGAAGTAGGCTGTGCACTGTCTGCGAAACGGTAATGGAACGGCAAACGACCTGGGATTTACCCCCGGAACGTAGTACCAACAAAACTCCGCCCCCCTTCCCCTTTCGACCGGCAAGGAAATCCCGTGAAAAATTAACATCCCCTTTTCCGCTCGCCGGTGTAATTGTGTTGTGTACCTGGCGCAGCTGTATCTGGTCGCGATTAACCGCCTTCAGAAACGGCTACAACGAGTATAGCATTTAGCTATCCTCTAACCAAGAACCTCTACTGTCCCCACAGAATCGTACCATTATCCCAACACGCAGGCCACTTCTTGGTGTCTGAAAATGGGTATAGAGATGAAATGAGGACACAGTTCACCGAACAGAAGCCAGCAAACTAATTAGTGCCAAAGTAATTTCTCAAATGTCCCTTTGCAAATTAGGTGAACGGGATTTTCGAGTTTACATCCCTTCGAATATTTCATAAACGAGAAAGATAAATAGCGACCGAAGGGCAAACATTCGAGGCAACCTGACTCGGAGACTCTGATTGTATATTTATTCGATCTTCTCAAGCGAACACGCCCCCGTCCCCCTTTCCGGTTTGACGAGCAGTTTACCCTATTTTCACGCTCACGGTTCCCCGTTCCGGACAAACACGCCTGGAAAAATATTCAACGCGACGCACATCCGCCGTCCCTCGTAAAACGTTTCATCGTCAGGGTTCGTAAAAAGGAACGGGGAACGATGGAGAGAGGCATCGCTCGCTCGCGAGAGGATATATAATCCTGCGGATAATCGTGAAAAAGTTCGCAGGCCATCTTAGGCTTAACCAACCCACCCTCCACCTGAGAGACCTCTTAGCTTTATTGCCCGCGAAAGCGGCAGCTGTCGATTCCTCCACGTCTCAAACTCCTGGGTTATTGATTTTTCCCTCGTTTTTCACCCTCTCGCGTGAGGTTCGACGTCGAAAACCGAATACAGTGTTTCCCCCCTCGGTATGATCTGGCTGATTGGTTAGCATACGAGCACTTATGAAGGGAATGCCACGATTTTGGGGGTGGACTTGATTGGCTGGCGACTGGACTCTGTCTCGTTTGGGAAATTACTGGACAGTGTCATGGAGAAGGTTATGTGATAATGTGGGGGACGCACTGCGCTATCTTATGGGGGAATGATGGACATTGTGGCCCATTGGAAGTTAACGTGTCGACTGCAGATTCGTTCTCTACGATCATTTTTACCTCTTATCTATATTAAGGCAATTGGGAACTAAATGAAACGTGACACTTCTTTATCTTCTGGAAGTCAATGAACCTTCTAAAGAAAAATCAAAAAATTTTCTTGATATCTTCGGACACAAAAAATAAGAAAGTGGAAAGTTAGGCCCTGGTTGAATAAACAATTGTGTACCTGACCAAGAACATGGATACAGAATGAATCAAGTTCGTGTCACGTCAGGATATTACCGACAGAGTGTTCTTCGATCTACTTATCGACTGATCATCGGCGCGATAGGTCTGCGCAGTGGAGAACTCACAGTTGCTCTGATCACTCTTCCAACTCCTGGACACTGAGGGCAATTGGACACCCAAAGAATGATTCTCCCACGATATTATAGTCGACGATAAGGATACAATGTAGATGAATTGGCTTCGTTCAGACTAAGTTTAAAATTTCGGAAACGTTGGAAACGGTCTTGGGTCCGAAGTCCATTTATGAACCGCGCTGAATTTACTACCATGCCGTAGAGGGTACACGCGAGCGTACGAAATCCCGAAGCAACCGGGGGCTGCAATCTCCCGCGGATTGAAAGAGTTCCTCTATCTCAGGCCCCTTAATGGAGCCGCGCAACGGTTCGGGATAAATTGCCACGGCGGAAAACCTTTTTCCCCGGCGCAAACTATTTATCCTGAACTGCACCGAATGCCGCGGGAACGTTTCCTAATGGAAACGGGGATAACCGGGAAGGGGGAGCCGAAGCGAGGAGGAGCTCGCTTTTTAACCTTAATCTCTTCTTCCAGTCGCGACGATACGCCCACTTTTTACATCCGCGACCCCGGCAACATTTTCCTCGATCGAACCTAGCTTGGGCGTTTATTGCGACCGTTTATCAATCCCCTGGGGACCAATGGGACTCGTAAAATGTTCCTTGATTCCCCGGTTGAAAACTCCCGTTCGACGACCGGACGTCACGACGAACCGGAATTCTCTAATTAGACCCGTTGAATGGGCTCATTCAGCCGATTTCTATGGACCAGGAAAAATATTTTGTTACAAAAACCAGGGCCATTCGGTATAGTTCGTCCAATTTTTCCGCGCGACTGGTCCTCCGAACGATAATCCCAATTTCTGTTCAGTTAGTGCCCGTTTCATTGGAGACTCCGCGTCTTCTCAATGGAGAACAGAGGATTTTCAAAATTTGAGCAATTTCCCTGGATAGCGGCGAGGGTATTAATTTTTCCCCAGGCGTGAAACGCGAGACGAGCGCTAAGGTTACACGGCCGCCTTTTTAATCAAGCTTCGCGGAATTGCGCGAACCCCAGCACCGGCTGCTCCTAACTATTGGATATTTCATCCATCCTGACGAGCCGTTTCGAAGAAATCCACTGTGGATGCGAAAATAGTGTAATCGACGCCATCTATGGAAAATTCTTCATTCCTATTCTCTCTTATCGCCTCGCTCCTAATTTGTGGATTGATCCATCTAATAGTTATAACACTATAGTCCCATTATTATTAAAAGAAACTGATCTGATCCAGACTCTTGGATCAACGTACATTCAACGTATCCCTTTTCTTAATCAAGATTTAACATAAGCCCCATCCCTAACCTAGAGTAGACATATCCCAGGATGTAACCTAGGCCCCATTCCTAACTACGACCAAGCACAGACCTAGCCAAATACCTAGCATAGATCTAACCCAAAGTGTCCCTCCTTTTCCATCCATCATCTCACCTAGACCGAGAATACTCTTGGCCAACTCCCAGCCTGGACGAAACTCAAGGTGTCCCTTTTCCTTTCACACACTCCGAAACGCCTGCCAATATCAAGTCTCCAATAGACAGGACATCGGGCACAAAGAAGTGAACGGATCCAGCCAACAAAAGGGATCCTCGTTCACATCGAAAAGGTCCATGTATTAGCTTGATCCTCCATTCGTCTCCTGGACCTGGTGGAGGTTCAGGCTGAGCTGGACACGCAAAGCAGGAGCTTATCCGAGGCAACAAAAAAAGAAACACGATAATTCCGTCTTGCCGTGAACAACGAGGCCAGCGAGCTGGCCGGGACACGCGCAGGACAACGTCAGCGTTATCTAGTGGCTGAGGGGGGACAGAGGGGTGGCTCTTTCATTCGGTCCGGACGATACGTTCACGCAGCCTGCCTCATCGAGCCTCTGTATCAGGCCTTGGTACCCGGGGAACAAAACGGTGGACACGAGCCCTTTCGCGAAATATCAGCGCCGCCGGGACGGTAATTTCGTCGGCGACCAGGAGAGCGGAAAAAGCACGGCGAACGCGCGCTCTCTCTCGTCCTGGAAACAAAAGGTAGCATCGAGCTCCCGCGGCCAGTCAATTAGGTGGACGATGGAAAAACGCTCGGTTAAGACCTGGTGGACGTCAATGCGCCCAACTGTTTTGTACTTTTTTTTTTTTAACATTGCAAATGGAAAACCATTGGAGAAACGCTTTTCACTAGGCTTCTTTATCATTCTCTGAATCTCGTGACCCATCCGTCCGGTGATCAGTGGGAATAATAAAGGAGATCCTGAGTCCAGATTCCCGTCTTATTTTCCCTTCCAGTCTGTTAATCTGTCTCCTATAACGCATGCGCTTTCTTCCATTTTATAGGTCGAGTGCTTACTTCTGCCTTCCGTCCCTGTTTCAGATTTGTAGACCTTTAACAACAACACCGTTCCCTTTTCCATCCACAATTCTCCGTTGCAGCGTGTTTCAATCCAATCCCCCTCCGTGTTACTGCTTCGTACCACCATAATTTCCGTCCATTTCCTCCGCTATATTGGATATTTCTACCATTCTGTCCATTATACCCACATTCATAACACGTTCCCGTTTATCCTTCATTTCAACTGTTCCGTAACAATTCGTTTCCACGACCCTGCCCTCCACCTGGCTGGTTGGTTCCACCTGTTTTCCACAGAGAAACCGTTCGAAACCGGAATTTCCACGCGGTAAAACCTTATTCACTGATCACCGAAATCGCATTTACCTGCAATTGTCGTCCCTGGGTCCAATTCCCTTGGAAACTAGTTTGAAATAGGGGGAGAGGAACGGGGAGGGTCGCTGACTTCGACTGAAATGAAAGCAGATTAAAAAACTAAACTTCCACGACGTCTGCCACCTCGCGCGCGCACACACACACACACACACACATACTCACGCACACACTCCAGAATTCCATTCGACTCGTTTCGCCCGTGAGCGGACGGAACCAGTAACGAGAGACTTCTATCCGCGTAGAAATTTAATAACGACGGTTGGGGGGGGCGAAGGGGTTATAGTCGCGAAACTACGTGACGCGCATTTTTCCCAAAGGTTAATTGTTCGCTGCAACCTAACCTATTTCTCCGACGCGGTCGACGTTAACAGCGAGCGCTGCAGGACGACCATGGTGGGCGGAGTGGGAGGTGGTAGGGGGTGGGTCGTACGGGGGGAGGCGGGGCACGCTGTTTGTCCCCGGTCCGGCGACAGCAATTAAAGTTACTCTAATTGCGATGCCCGTAAACAGCGACGGGTTTACCCCCTCGTCCCGCAAAATTTCGCTGAAATCTTCGTCACTGCGCAAACAAATCCCGTCAGTGAGGGGCGACGGGGGGGGGGCGTTCCCTATAACTCGAGATCGTAACCGTGGGGGCGCGACGTGACGACCATAAACTGTCGAAGAGCACATCGGTTGACGAATAGTGGATGACGGTGGAGCATAATACATCTGTAAAGTGGCGCGTTTCTGTCAGTCGCAGGGGGCCATCGATCCTCGTTCGGCGACGGTTCGATTAATAATTTCACGGGAGAGACAGAGGGGGGCGGGGATCGGTTCAATTACACCCGGAGTTTCACTCGTTGATCATAGAATAATATCGTCCGGATGCAAATGCGCGACTATTAATTACAGGACCGCGGAAGCTGCGGCTATATACTGGCTCCACTCGTGTCCAACTTTTACCGGGGATCATCCGTCATACACGGAGAGTAGTACAGTTCGCGGCATAGATATCGGTGGAAGGGGGCGGAACTGACTGTCTGCTCGATGCTGTCTTTCGGTTGGGCCCGCCCCTCATCCCTCTTTAGTCTGCTGATGTAGGAAACGCCCCATGTTGTGATCTGCCCTATGTGGAGAGAGTATGGGAAGTCTTGGGGGTTGAGTGAAGATGCAACTTACGTGGCCTCTTATCTTTTTAATGGTGTACTGTAAGTGTCTCGATAATAGAAGGTTCCACCTATCAATGTATCTTCAGGTGATGTTTTTCGCCGCAGAAAAATCACCGGGTCACGTTCCGAGATTAAGAAAGGACCGACTCCGCCTTTGGTTTTCGTGTACCGTGGTTCAGGTTGCTACAATTAAGCCATGAACACGCTCGAAATTAGGGTCAACGTGTGTCGCTCGTGAACCTTCTTTACCCACGGCGGGTCAATGGATCTCTTAAATGGGATGTGAAGGACCTCGTCGAGATTTTGGAGGAAAATAACGAGAAAGTTGGGCTATGTTGATTTAAATCATATGAACTTTTGTGTATTCAAACCAGAACTTCTGGATGATACCGACAGAGAAGTCTACTTCGTCGATCTCATCGATTCATTTATCGACTGATCACCTACGCAACAGATCTACGCAGCTATGTCCTACAGTCGTCTTAGCAGGAGCTTATTACAAAAATACCAATGACAACTCGGTTCTCCTACCATTCGCCTAATTTAAATATGAAATCATTTTATAAATGACAATCTTCAAAATTAATCACCAATGGAACATACGAGATCCGCATTTCCACCCGGGACGAATTAACAAAAGTATCCGCCGTTCGTTGATCGTCAGAAGCAATTTACCCCTCACCTGCCCGCGGTACTAATTCCCTCCAGGAACTAGTGGGGTTAAATATTTGTGGAACCTCTGGTCATGGAAGCTATTCCGCCTCGCTCTTAGGACTCCGCTTTTTTTGATTAAAAACCAGTAAGCGTGCTGTTTTCTCTCTCTCCCCCTCTCTCTCTCTCTCTCTCTCTCTCTCTCTCTCTCTCTCTCTCTTTCTCTCGCGGTACGTGCAACGAGAAATCTGCCCGCGAGGGGCGGGGAGAGCGAAACGGGGGCGGAGGAGTAGAAAGGGGGCGGGGGAGTAGAAAGGGGGGCGGGGTAGAGAGATCGTCGGTGGTTCCCTGCTCGTCCACGGGGCTCTCACGATTACTAATACGATATCTGCGGCCCGATTGCCGCGCGCGCGACGAGATTACGTATGAATTAACCCGGCGCGCGAACACGAACTCGGCTCTTTTTTAATATCGCGGCTCCACGAGTTAGTGGGTCGCACTCGCATGACGACGATGCCTTTGTCGCCGGAATTCGGTAGTTTCGAAGCAATCGTGATGCGTTGAAAGACTCGCGTCACGATTCTCAGATTAAAATCCCTCCTGAAACCCCGGAATTAAACGGGATTCCGTAGGGAACGGGAAGGAAGAGCAGGAAGGGGGGCGGAGCATCGATCCTCTTGCGCAACACGCCCCGTAACGTCTTTCGTAATCCTCAAGGATTCATGTAACGTAACTTTAAGAAGCCACTGCCCCCGGGGGTGGGATGGATTTAACGGAGCGTGGATCGCGAACGTGGGATCAACGTTGCGTAATAAATCCTTCCGGCTGCCCCTCCACCATTGCGCCCTGTATCGGTTCAGACGGATGGTTCGATGCTCCAGGGAAGATCATCCGACTAAAGTTCAATGAAGTATGTGGTTACTTCGTATAGGCGCGCCTATAGAGACAGAATGACGCGCGTTCATAGAGGGAGAATGACCACTAATATAGAGGGATGATTGATATCGATCACACGATCTGCAGACAGACGGTTCGTCCAAAAAAAAAGACGGCATAGACAGAGGGGTGAAGTCGTGATACAGAGGATCGAGTAATCGAAAAACAGGGATCCCGGAAGAATCGTAGGCCCTCCACGGTAGAATGGGTATCGTGGAAACGAGTGCCACTCGTCCCTCGGTTCACGAACTTCCTCAAAGGAGAGGGGGGTGGATGGAAAGATCGAAAGATCCCGGGAGCTGCAAGTAAATTCAAGCGGCATCCAGAGAGGCGAGTGGGTAGCCCCCGAGTGGCGATAAAAATGCTGGGTCGAGTATCGACTCGGACCACCGTGCACGCGAAGGGGGTGAGTAGCGAAAGAAAGAATGAAAGAAAAAGGTCTGAAGGGGGAGTGGTGGTGAGGAAGAACAGGGACGGTCTGGTGGTTCTAGCCGAGAGTCGACGTCCTGTTTCTCGAGTTGTTCTTTGGGGGTGAAAACCGCTGAGCTCGTTTTAAAACGAAGAAAAAGAATCGGGAGGGCTCGAAAAACGATGTGCTGGGAGGGGGGCAGGGGGATTGAAGGTCAGAGACTCTGGGATACAGGGTATCCACTTTCCTCCTATAGGGTACTAAAGAAGGAGAAGGCTCTGCAGGACACATCCCTCTTTTCAAACGAAGGGAGGACAAAAGATATGGGGAAGGAAGGGGTGGGGGCAAAACACAGAGCCGTTCCGCAGACAGGGCGCCGTGAGTGTAAATTCGAGCGCGTGGCTTCTGGTGTCGGTGGAGGATAGGCCGCGGACTACGGCCCGCTGGCTGACTGGAGGGAAAAGCAATCAATCTTTGAGAGGCAGATGAGTGCAGGGAACCTAAAATATAGGGCAACACAAATTTAGTCTGGATGCTGCCGGTCCACGTCCACGTGTCGACGTGAATGCGCAACCGCCCGGGTTTGTAATCGATATTGCCGACAAGGCACCACGCCCTGCACCTGCGAGATGTGCGGGATATGCAATGGTACCGAACGCTCCGGGATCCGCGTCCCACTCACCCTCCCCTCACCCAACCCCCACTCACCCCCCTCCCTTCCACCACCTTCTCTCTCGCGGACGTTTCAGCCCCTACCTTCCCGCTTCCCTTGACTGACTCTCACTCTGTCTAGTACTCTAGTGTCTTGCTCGCTCTCACCCAGTTTTCTTTCCTTTCGACGACCCTCTAACTCCACACCCCTCTTGCTTTCGTCTGTCTCTCAGGCTGCTGACTATCCTTGTCGCTCCATGTCTCACTCGGTTCCCTCTCGGCCTAGTTATCCGCCTCTACGTCTTTCTCTCTCCCGCTCTCTCTTCTTCTCCGTCCATCTACTTATCTATTTATCTATCTTTGTCGCGGACCTACCGGCTGCGATTATCCGGCGGGGCTACGCGACGTAGAGCGCTACGTGGCCAGCGAGGCTGATGTTGGTAGCACTGCTGGAGGAGACCGACCGGTCCCGTACAGAGAAATTGTCGATTTTCATCAGTCTAGTTGTGGCTTAGGTTGATCTCCAGTTGTGTTCTGCTGAAGCTCGAGTCACGTTATAAATAAGAAAAATCTCAGCAGTGGCGAATTAATTTTCCTAGGAAGTATTTCCCCATGAATAGTTATTGCTGCACGGATTTTCTCAATAGAAACCCTGTATTCAATTCAATCTAAATATTTTCCCAAACAACGAGTCTGCAACATTTTATCCGTCAGTCATGGAGAGGTAGGGGCCAGTCGGCTGAAAATTTAACGAGGGTAAATGGAGGGCGTGTAACGAGGGGGCGGAATCGTTCCGGCTTTTAAAAATACAGTTACATCGGTTGGCTATTTTCGCCTAATGGAAATAAATTAGGGACTTCCGACCGCTTTGGAACGAACCGATTCCATTCCGACCCCACCCCCTCTCCGCCCTTCCGACCCGTGAACAACTACACGGGGGAATCTATCGAAATCGTCAAAGGGGGATGGGCGAGGGTGAACGTTCCGAAATTCGTGGGGTTGCGTGCAGGGAACTTCAAAGGAGCGTTTTCTTCGTACCAATTCCGTTGAAGTATCCCCGACCGGAAACCGACTACGCCCTTTCGCTCGAACTGAACACCGGCCGCGGGGGAGCAACGTCATTGATGACGCTACAGGGTGTGAAAATTAATATTAGCTAAAAATTGTCATGTAGTATAGTAGCTTGCTATATTTTTATCCTAGATCATTAATTTTGTCCTAACTGAATCTTTATGGACACGTGTTATCTAGATTTTAGGTTATAATCTTTTAAATTAGAATGGTTTTATGATAGTTTGTGGTTGTTTCCCATCCTTCATGCACTCAATCCTTTTGCATGCTGCACTGCTTTGTATATTCCCCTACGATAAAGTATAATATAGTTATTGGTAATTTCTGGTATTTTTGAACACCCTGTATATTTTTTAGATTAGTTTAAGAAAAGATTGCATCATTTTTAGAACTAATAAGAAGATCCTAAGACCCTGACTAGACTTACTATTCGCATTAATAGCACCTTGTACACCATCGCAACACCCTGTAGATATACAATCAATCTCCCGAGAACATAACCTCTATTCTGGACTTAATAAACGACGAAGATCTCAAGCTATAGACGTAACCTCAACAAATCTGGTCCCTTAAGTAAAATACAACGAAGTTTTCAAGCATCACAAGTAATTAACACTACAGACAATTTTTCATGCACCATTTCCACAACATTGAAACGCCTTGTAAATCTCACCAAAGCATACCCGTCATCCGAAAAACCCATTCGAACCATTTGTGTAAGCAGCTTACGACCGGTGAACAATAGAGACGGTAAGAAAACCATCATCGCGAAAAACTCCGTAACAGAGAAACCAAGGAGAGACAAAAAAGGTGGTCTCTTCTTGGTCATTCGATTCGATTACAGAGGAAACTCTCCCCCCCCCCCTCTCAGCCCGCTGGTCGTTACGACGAGTTTAATGTTTCCATTCGCCGACTGTACCCTCTCTCTCTCTCTCTCTCTCTCTCATTCACTGTTTTTGTGCGAATTAAAGTTGTCCTGCGTCCAACAGGAGGGAGGGGGGAGGCGGGCCAGAGTCGTCGGTTAAGCCGGTTTAAGCCGCGCCAGGATGGGGCCAGTTAGGACAACAAAGGGGTAGAAATACGGAGGCGGCTCGTAAGCGTGCTTTGCGAGTCGCGGGGGCCACGATGTTTTACCAGATACCGTCCACGATCTCGTACAGGCAGTTTCCAAAATCACTGGCCCGAGTTCCACAGGCATGGCAGAAACGCTTTGAGGCCGGTATACGCGAGATAATTGAAAGATTAATTAAACGATAATTAATTCTGCGACAAGTCGGGTTCCGATTACGGTGATGATATTGTACGGGTCGTTCCACAGTGTACGGGAATCTCCATGTTTGGTGTATACATGATATTTTATGTACAGGGTGTTTCATTCGACACGGTCACGTAAAAAGTACGTACTGAACGACCATCTTCGATATAATTCATTTTCCGTGGATCAGTAAAAAGATATAAGGAAGTTGTTGATATTAATATACAGGTCCTACCATTTTTCGTTCATCTGCAATACATACTTCTACATCATTGCAGAGTCAAATGACGATCCTGTATATCTATCTCATCACTTTTCTTGATTAAACTTTTACTTTATTATCTATTCTATAACACGAATCATTTTTTTTTTTTTTTTTGTGAATTTCGTTAACTCTGCCTGAGATCACAGAAGGACAGATCGAAGGGTATACCGTTAATTCACCAAGCAAAAATGATTGATCTCCTCGGTTCTCGTGGACGAGTCCCCCAGCGACCCGAATGCAACGGTGACACGGAACGGATGCAATTAGCCTTCCGCCCCCTCCCCCTACTCCGCCGGATTGAACTTAATAATTCCCACTTTTCCGCGGGCACTCGGTCAAAGGGACTATCGACTAATTACGAGATATCTCGAGAGGCCTGACGGTATCGCGAGGGTCGTTGTCGTCGTGTCCCTTTATGGAGGCCGCTTTCGTTTCACGAGGACTCGGGGAACAGGCCACAAATAAAACCGTCTCCCCGGTGACCGTCTCGTTCCGCACAAACCTCCGCAATCTATTAACCCTTTTAGAAGACGTACGATTTTGGTTGTCGCGGATGCCTCGGTCTCTTTGGACCATTCTTTCTATTGAAATCAATATATAGACTAAACATTGCCAATAAAATTATGAAAAATTCGTTTTTTAAATAAGTAAATAAATAAACAGACAAATTTTTAACAATGTTATTACACACTTTTACAGAGCATAAGAAGCCATTGAATTTCTATTGTGACAATTCTTTCGATATCTCCTATAGTGTTTAAGATACACAGAAAAATATGAAAATACATATAAACGTTTAAGGGGTGGTTACACCCCAAAGAATCGAATATCAGCGAAAACGAAAAATCATCCAATTGGAAAACAAACCCATGGAGTTTAATAAAAAAACTAGAATTTATAGGTTACCGAAGTTCCCCTCTAAGACTGTGTAAGTCACGTGAAAATAGGGTGCGATCTCGATAATGGACCGTCTGGATCATTCAAAGGATCTATCGTACCAACCTCAACAACTGCGTGCAAACTGTCGCAGGGGTTGCTGGTTACGCTCGAAGCACAGAAAGAGAGAGAGAGATAGAGAGGCTATGCGCGAGATCGTTAAAAGGCCCGAGGGCAAGAGGGAAACGAGCGGTGGTTGATCGGCCGCGAGAATTTCCCGCATTTGCTCGAGCGACTGGGCCAATTTTTCCTCGAGTTAATCGCACGCCGGTTGCTTTCGGGGGACCCACTACGGTTTGTCGATTCCACGGAGCAAGCAGTGCGGCGTTCCCCCTCTACCACCCCCTCTTCGAAGGAAAATAGAATAGCCTGGCTTGCTTCGCACGTTTGGCTCCAATTGACACTTGGCGCGAGGTGGATCTGGTGACGTCATTAGCGACCACCGAAAGGAGTGACGACGGGGATGGTGACGACGGGGATGGTAACGATGGCTTGCCCCACCGGAAGTGGGACGGTTCGAATCGATAAAAACTAATTAAATTTTTGCCACGTTCACAACCAAGCCCTATCCCCCGTCCGTCGACTTGTTCCAGTCGGGACAAGTGGAGGGGAGAGGGTTTACGAACCGAATTCGCTTCCCGTAAATCTCATCCCCCTAAAACCCCCGGTTCCTATTTACTCAGCCGAGCGCCAGGTCCACGATTTACCCGGCAGATGATAGGAGTCTCTGAACCGTTTAATTTCACCGTGCGAAAACGTTGCGCCACGCGACGACGCTGTTTCCGAGTAAGCACCCATCCCCCGTTCGCGAAACACCTCCCGGGAACGTTTAAGAAAGCCTGCTACCCCTCCGTCAATGGGGTCGACCCCCGTGACGTCTGAAATTAATTGTCGGGATGCCTGGGGGAACCGATTGCATCTGCGTGAATGAAGAGAAAATGTAGTCGTATAATTTAGTTTAACTGTATCGCCTTGCTGAGTTCCTGTACTTCATCGTGGCTGAGTATTACGAGATCTTTCTACATGTCGCAACCTGACAAATGCTTGATGTTTCCACTGCAGAATTTCGGCAGAATCTCTAGTGAAGGTATCTTGCTAGATACCTTCACCATAGGATGCCTGACCATAGCTCTACACATCTACTTAAGAATGCCTGACCATTGCTAGATGCCTCTACTTCAGAATGTCTGGCCGTTGCTCGATACCTCTACTTGAGAATGTCTGACCATTGCTCGACACTTCCACATGAATATTTCTGTTTTTTCCAACACTATCACTTTATATTGGACCATATTTCGTCACTACCCATGAAAGGATAATTATTACCACATCAATATCAGTATCCAGAAACATTAACGCTGCTGAAAGTAAGCTGTAGGCTAACCCTCCGCTCGGTTCTACTCAGTTCAAAGGGATTACACACTAGCTACCGTCAACATCTTTTAAACGAAGTGGAAGGTGGATGACCCTAGCACTGTCTGACCATCCAAGGATTTATAGCCGGGTCATAGGATCCGTCTGGTCCCAAAAGAGGGTGCATGAAATTACATTAACCTGTCGTCAAACGACTGTTGGTCCTACTATCGTCTGACACATGGTCGACCACTATCACTAGAGACTCTAACGAAAGCTGAAGACCAAGTTAACTTCTGGTCTTCGAAGACTCAGAACCACGTCCTCCCAGTTCTAATATGCTAAAACAGATTGTACACGAAAGCCTGTAGTGCACAAACCCAATCAACAATTCAAACATAACCCCAGCTCCAAGATGACGCAAGAGGAACATGAAAGACGATCGGGCCTGAAGGGATCCTTTGAAAAAGGTCGGAAGGAGGGCAATATCCTTCGATAAGGACACACTCGGCTGGTCGATCCGAATCGTCGAACAGCCGGTGGGATCTCCCTCTACCACCACCTCTCCCCCCTTCGGTACGACCTAAATCTCGGACAGGATTGGAAAGGGACGCTGAACGCAGCATCGCAAACCCATTCGAGGGCAGCGTTTCTACCAGGGTAGTGTTCCGTTCCTCTCTCGCTCCCATCTTCTCACACCGCCTCGTAAACCGTCACGTTCCGTTGCACTTACCAATCAGTGACCGTCACGGTTCGCCGATTTTCTCCGTGGGAAATGCGTTTAGCGCCGGCATTCGCCCTAGTCGTCACTCGTCGTCGTTGGTGGAAGTTGCAGTGTCTGCGAAAACGTCCTCCCGATAGACCGTTCCACACCAGATCCTCAAACGATGCTCATCCACGATCACGTACCCCGTCTCCCTCTCGTTGTGGATGCACTGAACTGTCTGAAAGACATTTCCCGATGTCATTCGACCGTCCACACGTTACGCAGTCCTAACTCGTCGGGAAGCTCATTTATTGGGTCAATGAGTTTTCACGAACAGTGGGGATTTTTGGGATCTACCGAACGTCCCCTTCGTAAGACGATGATCACCATCCACAATATCTCATGCTCAATCCTACAAAGGTAGTACCCTAGGCTACCCTAAAGTGTCAAGAAATCGTTAACCCTTTAGTTAGTACAATAAATCCTCAATGAGTCTTCGAAGGCTCGACACTGACAAGGATAGATCTTCAGATGTATCGCTGACTTGCTAATGAAGTTCAGCATAGTGATAGAACTTGGAATTCTGAAGCCGTCCCCAAATACTCTTTTTCACCGTGTGTCGACTCGTCACTTTCGTAGCCCCCCTGGAACTTCCGGAATGGCGCGTTTGGTTCGTTGCTCCCCCCACCCTCCCTCCGGGCTCATTCGGGAGGAACGCACGATAACTCGGCGATTATTTATTAAAAAGGAGTCCGTAGAATGGCGGTGTCCGGGGCAGAAGTAATTTCGAGCACGTCGATTACCCCCGGCGGAATTCGTCCGCCCGTGAAAGTCCCTCGACCCGCCCCCAGGGAATAGGGGGCAGAAGGGGAGGGGCCTTTGCCCCTATAGAAACACCGGGGCGTCATTGACTATCATTCCATTCGAGTCCCCTCATCGCCCTGAGGCTTGTTTCCTTTTTTTTTTACGTATACTACACCGCGTGCTCGGGGGAACTAGGCCACTGGAAACCTAAGCTCTTTTTACCCAAGGCCTCGTCCATTTTATGAATTTTATGAAAACCCCCCAGCCTAGCGCCAGGGGGGCGGGACGAATGGTTTGTACCCGGAGATGAAAAAGTTTCGCGAGCTTTAATGAAACTTCGGGGAGAACTTCTTCGCCAACACCCACGCCATCTCTCCTCCTAGACGTCACCATGAACCCTCTCGGCGGGTACATGCGTGTACCCGTCCCCCTTTAGAGTTTCTCGACTCTTTGTCCTCTTGTGGGGGACAGTGTCGAACGTTTGCCCGGGGAGTAAGTGGCTAGGTTCGCGACGGTTAATGGAGGAATGGCGGTTTATCGAGGGTCGAATTGTAACCGGGTCTGCACAGAGGTTATGTCATCCCCCAAAAGAGGCTTCTTGTTGTGTCTATGTTGTGACTAACCAGATAACCTAAAATTAGTAATGGAAGACTATGATCTTCAACTGGGGGCCTGCATAACCTAACTTAGATCGTTTCTGTGAATAAATAAGTCAACTAACAAATCTGTGACAAATTTTCATTGTAACAGTTTTTTTATATCTACTCTAATTTTTGACAAATACAGGTTATACAGTTAGAATAACACAGACGAGTCGTTTAGTTCTCATTCTCATTGCTCCCTATATTATTTATATTCTCCAATACACCAGCATAAATATACGTATATTTGTTGAGAATTAACACGTCACATTTCTACCGGTATACTGGAGGCGACAGCGAACGAAACAATAATATAACGTTTCGTGCAGCTGTATAGATGTTATTTCAGCGAGTACGAAACAATAACGAGAGCCTGTCGCTAGTTTCAGGGTGTTACGGTCGCATTTCAGGCGACGAAAGTAAACGGAACGATTCCTCCCTAAGCCACCCTCCTCCAGACTTCCGCCCCGGAACGTAACTCACCCCACCCGGTGAAATTAAGTTTTAATCCTATTCGCCGCGACAATCGGAGTTAATGCGTACACGGGAACAGGCTACGGAACACCCTCCACGACGCTGATACCCGTTACAATTGGATACTTTGCTTTCCCATCTCGCCACCCCTGTCCCACGATTACTCACGGGTCGACGATTCCGGAATACAGTAGACTCACGATAACTGCCTACTGGATACATACTCGTTAGGCTCCTATTAGCTCTCCATAATTACTCGTTTCCTATAACTGTCCATCTCTAGAACCCTAAATGCGGGTAATTATCGCGAGCCTACTGTAAATACCGCGACGTTATTCTCGACGAATGATTCCAGTATCACAATTCAGCAAATCAACATTTTGAAAGTATAAACAGGCATTTGTTTGAAAAGTTTAACCTTAAAAACAGACGTTTAATTTTGTTCCTGGACCACTGTCTACTTACTAGACACTTACTTTTGTTTCTGGATCGAGTCAGTGGAATTAGACTTTACAGATAGTGATAAATTGACCACAATTGTGAGATATGACACCTCACCCTCCCCCCGTTTCCACCCTAATTAAATATACATTACAATACAATTATGACGTAAGTCTTCTTACACAGCTACAAGAGAAAACAGCACGCGTCATCATGTTCGGTATTCACGAAGCAGAAAGTTCGGTCCTCCCGAAGGGGGCCACGTCAAAATTAAAAAGCGAGGTCCCAGGGGGACGTGGCGCGACATCGCCGCCATCGTTTTCCGATAACACGAACATCCAAAGTTCCCGTACACGGAACTTTCAGTGGCCCCCGTCACAAAATTCCCAGGGTAACCCGTCCGAAATTCCTTCGGGGCCGGAAGTTGGTTTTCGCGGCGAAACGAGTGCCTCCCGTAGGAATTTTCTCTCCCCTCACGGGAACGAACTCAAGAATTTGACTGACGAGCGGCTGTTACGGAACGATCGGAATTTCGTGTGAACTCCCCTTAAAATACACTTCTGAATCGATGCTTGAAAAAAAAAAAAGATTGAAAGAAAAAAAAATCCTGAAATGACAGATTATTCTTTTGACGAGCATAACCTAAAAGTTAATAGAGATCGGTGCCGCCCTCTACCGTCTCGCGTTACTAATCGATTCGCGTGTTTGATTGCAGAAGCCGACTACACCTTAGATGACTCCTTCTGGAACGAGGAGACTCCTGCTGGTGAGTACCCTGTCCAAGGAATGATCGTTACCCTGCTCTTCTATTTTCTTGTATCATCTCTGTCTCCCTTTCGCCGTGGAAACCGAACCAATTCCACGGAGCAAGAGACAGAGACAGAGACAGAGAGAGAGAGGCATTGTCGCTCTCCTCTAATTGCAAAGGAACGCGACGAGTGTATCCCAGTAGTAAGCAGCAGCCCCTTTGACGCGGGGACAAAGAGCACCGGACGCGGACGAAAAGTTACGAAACGATCGCGTAAATAGACAATGCGTACGGAGGGAAAGTTCTACAGTCAAAGTCGCCGCTTTCCTCTTTGACGCGAGCCAACGTACGCCGCCGCGGAAAATTCAACGCCCTCGCGGAACACGACCGACGGAGATACCGTTGGAGGGGAGCAGGATACCCTGGATGGACCACGCAATGCTATCGCGTCTTGGAAATGACGTCATCATCCTTTTTCGAGACGTTTAGAGACATAACATGTACGCCTCAACCTCTTAGAGTTATATGGCCGGGTCACCGGCGACCCGTCGACGAACACACTTCGAATATCATTTATTTATATACGTGTCCGTCAGATCTTATCACTGGTCACTATTGACCCAAACCGAACTCCCATAATATTATTTTTTCACGTCAAATCGCTGACAAAGTACTCACATGGCCGACCACTGTTTTAGGTTAGATTTCTCATAGAAGCTAACTCCACGCAATTTGTTTCTTTTAGTCTTACTTCCGTAAAGTCTGATCTTCACAACAGTACAGAATTATATGCAGACAAAGTAAAATACTCAAAAGGCAATTCATCGTTCGCCAACCGAATGTTATTTGTACACCAGCGGGCACAGAATAACGCTGACGGAGAGGGGGGGGGGTTCCAATGTCGAAACAACGTAACGCTAACGAATCGGCAAAGAGACGGAAAACGCTCGGTAAAGCACGTCAAACGGAATTTTCTCCGGAGAAAGCAATTTGTCACGAGGAGGCCAGGAGGGATGGTGGAGGAGGGTGGTTGGTTCGACCTGAACCAAGGGAGAGAGACGTGAACGCATATCGGGTTCCTTGGTGGTCTATCCCCTCGGTTGAAATGTACGCAAAGGAAGCCGCGGCTAGGAGGGCGGGGAGGAGTTAGACCGCATTGCAGCACTTCCCTCTCGGAAACTCGATCTGCGGTTACATCTAGTTCTCGGACGCGGGAGAATGGTTTATTGTTAAGTCAACAGAACGGTGATTGGCTGGAAACGCGAAACTTAAATTGGGTTAAATTTTAGACGAGCGAGTGAGGACAGTGCGTCGTCCGCCGGACGGATTCAACCGCCAGATGGGGTAGGGATGGGGGCACTGACGGGTAGATTCGATCGGACCTAACCTAAAAAATCGTTCGTCGCGATTTTCTTCAGTTTACCGTAGGGCCACACCGCGTGCGCCTCCTTGTCCCTGTCCCATTTGAATTGCAAAGAGTCCGGTCCCCACGCGAATTAACATACAACCCCCTACTCTTCTGCAACCACGTGATTCGATTAGCCGAGGGACGAACCGTTGTTCCCTTCGTGAAAAACATTTCGTCTCGCCTGTAATATTCGTGATTTTTCAGGGAAGATTTAATGTAGAATACTGGGTTGTCTGTTGGGATACAAGAGACGCACCGATGACAGTAATTTCTAAAAAATATTGAAAAGATTAAACTTTCAAAAACTATTCACATATTATGTTACACTAAAGAAACTTGTATTGGCAGATAAGCGTTAGATATACGTTGTGTACAATAACAGCGTTCAGCTGTATTTATTTAAGTTTTGATGAAAACTAACCTATTAAATAGTATTTGTAGCTTGTCCAGGCGGCAATTCATCCTATCTATCAATGTAACCCCGTTCGTTAACGGAATGTTTACGATAATATTTAATGTACACGGTACGAGACGCGTTTCACGTTAGCGTTGAGCCGGGGAGATTTACGGTTCCGGTCAAGAACAGAGCCAGGAGCTTCACGGAACCGGCGGAACGACCGAAGGCTATATCCATATTCATATAATAAGTTTAATTGAATTTAATCGCGACGAAATGGTTTCACGGACGGACGAGCGGACGGACGTTACGGCGGGTGAACGGGACGCCTTGCGTGGGATTAGCATAACCGCGATCGCCGCCGTTGCAGTGGTTAAATAAACGGCCGCCATACCGGAAACCCCATCTCCGTTAAAAGCGACGTATATATCCTCAACAGGTGTTGCCCACCCGAACGGTATTACACTTTTTCGCACCGGGTACTTCGAACATCGTACATTTCGGGCAAAGAAAATGGCCGGAACGGGGGCCATTTTTTGTGAAATATGAAACATAACCTCTTTGAAGCAAATGGAGGATACGAGACTACCCTCTAGGTTGGGAATATTCTGAATTTGTTCAGGACTAGTCGGAGAGAAATAAAATGTTGATGCATCTGATGCAATGTCCTGACAAAAAATTCACCTGAACTTTAGTGAGACGTAGGCTAAATCTGATCTAGAACTTACCCTATACAAGTCCTTGGCAGAACTGTACCAAATCCTAAGATAAATCTGATCCAGACGTAAAGCTACTAAAGTCCTAGGCCAAATTTGATTCAGAACTGAAGCACACACACACACACACACAAATCCTAACCTAAAACTGATCCAGACCTGGACCTACGCAAGCACTATGTCACACACGACACAGACCCGATCCCAGCACACAAATATACTCGACAACCACACTGGTCGAAACGGAACACGCTGGAGCACCCTCGAGTTCGAGTAGTAATTAGTACACCTCGGTAATAATTCTTCGGTTGTGCGAGACACGACACGGAAAACCGCCGCGACGAGTAATTATCCCGGCGCACTTCATGTTGAACGGGTCCGTGTTGAACTGAGGCTTTCGCCCGGACAGTCGATAAGAGGTTGTACGGTTCGAGGAGGCCCTTCACAGATTATCTCGTGTCAATCGTAAGCTCGTTACAGGCAACAGTTTAGGCGTGGGAGAAAGAGGCTCCCACCGAGGAAAACACGCGTCGACGACTGAGGCGTCGGTTAATTAGCCGACCGTGTTCCGTTTCCGGCTCGCCTCGAGAACTGTTAAGGTGCGTATTCACTGACAAACAGTTCACTGAACACTGTTCGCAAGTAGATCGCATACTTTTTATAACCACAACACTTCGGATAACTATACATTGCGAACAATTCGTGTACTGTTCGCGAACACCAGTGGAGACGCACCTTTACACAGACTGTTCACTTCCGCGGGCCTTATTGGGGAAACGTGTGTCTACGATAACGGTCGAACCGCGACTAACGCTTGTACAATTTCTTCGTACTCGACGACCTTTGCCTAACTGACGAGCGTATTACTTTTCAATGGTATGCTTATAAAAGAAGTTTTGGATCTCGGTCGATACACGTGGAAATATTGATCAGCTCTGTATACCTGCGACATTTGTACTTGACTGTATACCTGGCCCATTCACGCCAGAGGGGACTCGATTGTGAAATGAGCCTCATCAGCATTTTTTCATTATTCACTGTCCTTGGTTTCGAGGTTTAAGATAAACGCACCAATGAATGAATAATTAAGAGATTTTTTACCTATTAAAGTTAAATTTTACACGATAATAGTATTAATAAATATTCGCCACATGAAAATTAGATTGCTTAATATCTATACCTGTATTTAAAATGTATAGAATTGAATTTGAAAAATTACAGATTTCACCAGTGAGTGCCGAGGAGCCATCGAGCACTCATCGATGATTTACTATTTATGTATAAAATAACTGTGCAAGGTAGACTGAACGTATAATATAGAAGTTAATTTGCGCAATTTATTTGATCTTGTAATTAGGCCTTACATAACAAAGGTTACCATTCGCCAGGTGTTGGTGAATTTACAGGCATCACAGAGTGCTTGAAATAATGCACAATTGTTATTTAATTGGAGATAAATTTATAAAACAGTATTTGAATTGAAAAATTATTTAGAATTCAGTTTTCTCCTGTTCGAGGGAGCTAGCAAATGAGTCCCAGAAAGCTTCAGAGCAGAGAATCCTAAGAATCCTCCACGGTTTCCGTAGATACGTGGTCCCGCGTACGAAGATGGAAGCGGGCTGATACCCGCAGTGAATTGGCAGGACGTTCGATTCAGCTCGGGGGGAAATTGATTTCAGGTGAGGTCGAACGACTACTGCGCGAGTATCGACAAAACGAAGAGCTAGTAAAAAACATCGGGGGCCAGTTCTATCAGATCATCTTTCCGGTACAGTTACGGCATCACGAGAAAATGGGGATATCCACGAGAGACGTCGGCGTGTCGAAGGTAATTACCGGGTGTTCAGAACGTGGAAAAATAGTGGATGATGTGTTCGTGAGAAAGATGGTCTCCACCGTTCGCGTATGTTCCGACAGAGCAGTTACAATAGAGGAGAAAATGTCCCATGGACATAGCGCCCTAAATTGGTAGCTGCTCTATTATATTTTTCGAGGAGAACATCTTCATCAGAGACACCCTGTACATGTGAACCCTCGTCTGACCGTATCAAGTACTAATCTAGAACTCTTATACCGTTTACAGTTTCCTCAGAGAGCGTACGTCGGTGAGGGTGGATATCAAAATTCTAGAGGCAAGATGAGAGTAAGTAGTCAATGTCGGAGGATTTCCAAGAAAGATGGGCGAACCTGTTAACCAGACACTAAGAATGTCCAAACTGCCTCCCTTTCTCACTAACAAGTCGTCAGGCCATAAAACGATTACAGAAACGTGTCCACCTCTCTCTATAAGCGCGTCGCCGGTTCGCCCATATTTAACAAGGGAACTTGGGTACTCCAAAAATTCTGATGTCTTTTAAACTCCGCGGGTTTTTAAGGGACCTCGATAGAAGCATCGGGCAATCTTTCGTTTTCGCTGATATTCGGTTCTTCAAGGGTGAAACCACCCCTTCCAAGTTAATGTGGCCTTTCCTATTTTTCTACATATTTCGAAAACTATAGTAGATATTAAAAAACTGTCCGAATGAAAGTTTAATGGATTTTTATACTCCGCAAACGTATGTAATGAAATTGTTAAATATTTGTTTATTTAAAAAACAATATTTTAACAATTTCATTACACACTTCTATAGAGCATAAAGTGCCATTAAATTTTTGTCGCGTCATTTTTTTTTATATTTATTATAGTTTTCAAGATATACAAGAAAATAGGATAGGACAATGGGGTGAGGTGATCGGAATTTTCTGGTACCGATGTTCCTCTATGTAAGTCCCTATGCAAAATTTTCTGTCTACCAAAAACGGTCCCAATGAACCGATTCCCGTTTAAGTTTCAGACAGGGAGACACTATCATCGGACGTCCCTCCTGATCAAGGCCTTCAATCACAGATTTCGCCTAGACTTAGAATTAAATACGTAAGTGGTGATTCCGCGTGTAGACGTTTCGTATCCGCTCGGTTTTCCCCTTCCTCGTCGTGTCTCGATGTTACGTCCGAACAAAGCGTGGCGAGCGACAATGGAAAAGCAATTTACGGGAAAACCGAATCGATACGAGGAAGTCTCACCGAAGAACGTGCATGTGTCCCACCTCATCCTCCCCGCCCCTCTATATTCGACGGAGAAACGCGTATTCTCACATAGGCGACGTGTGTTCTGGTTCTCTGTTCCAGGCAACTTTTAGCCCCGAATCTTAAGCAAAAAGACTTTCTTGCCAGCGGCGCCGAACAAAGTTCTAAACAGGTAAGACGTGGTGAAGACTGGGGTTCTTGCCACCCAGCAGCCCTTGCGCGGTTTCTCTGCTGTACCTAACAGACACGACTTGTGTTATCCGTGAGGGTGATCTGTTTCAGGAGATAGAGCATTGCTACTATCACGGCACCGTCAAGGATTATCCGGGGGCCAGCGCTGCTTTTCACACGTGTAACGGTGTCAGCGGTGTCATTCATTTAGGGAACGAGACGTTCGTCATTCATCCGTTCTACGGCGGCGATCTGTCGGTCAGTTTTCCTAGTGTCGCAGGCTCTTAACCGGGGATTGTTCGGAAATTTGATTTTAAAAAACATTGGTACGAACTGACTAATGCTGTTCGTCTTATGAATTGAAACGACTGAATTATCCTTGAAATAGTAACTAACCTAACCTCAATATTCAAGTGATTTATTTTAATGGTTCTTTTTGACAACACCGCATTTATTGATAGTACAGGGTTATTAAGTATTACCATTTTTCGGTTCTATAAATCCCAGACTCTATTGAAATGTATGTCAACTAGGTTATTCAACTGTTTGTGTTACATCGACAAACTATTTCCAGTTAACAATGTTGTATCAACAACTGCATATTAATTGAAAATTACTGATGGAAAGGCCATCATTTTTGCATACGTACCCTGTGACCATATATGGCCCTAGGCCATCTGATGTTGTTGCACACCAAACGACCTATTTTCTATGGTACATAATATTGAAGTTACTGCGTAAATTCTATCCATCAGTTTTTGTAAAGCACTAACTGTTTTTTTTACAAAGCACAGTAAATCCTCGTTGAGTGTTCGAAGGTTTCTCGGCACTGACAAGGAGAGGTCCCCAGACGTAACGTTGACTTTTTAATGAGGTTTGCCACAGTGATAGAGATTAGTATTCCGAAGCCAATGATACTTGTTTCAGCCGCATGTGGACATTAGTTTATGAAATATTTAATATTCAATGCCTAGGAGCCTTCGAACACTGATCGAGGATTTACTGTACCATCCCAGAAAGACTCATAATCTTTCCAATAGCCTAACAAACTGTTCCTGGACAAAATCGACTCCCTCGTGACACAAGGGTGCCAATGCAGGAATTACAAAGAGTACAAACGGCTGCTTTGCGTGCAAGAATCTGATATTAATTTGCAACTGGGGAGATCGTGGCTAGAGGTCGAAACGCTGGAAATTTCGGGTGACTGAGGGTCCCGTGGAGACGCGTATGCACACACACACGCATATATACGTACACACGCACACACACACACACTGTTTTGCTGGATAGATCCGGTGCAGCCGTTTCACCGTGGGCAAACACGCTCGATCCAGTTTCGTTAGCACGGCAGACGAAGCGAGAGGATCGAGTTAAGCCGCCATCAAGCCGGCTCGACTCGTAAACCAGTAATCGCCGCGGTAAATTCTGCAGTCGTCTCCCTATTCCTTGTTTCGTCAAGACTGCTACCGCGTCTTATTACCCGAAGAATAGTACACCTTTTTACTGTCGCCTTACGTTACATTGAACTTCGAATACCATTCACAATGCATGCTGGAACTTTAGTTTTGTACCACCTTATCAGTTTATTGGATTTTTCTACATTTGGGATCCTAATCTTTTATCCTAAAATTCATAACTTTTATGGAACATTGTCAGTAGTTTCATTTTAGTTTCTTAGTCAGGGTACTATAAATGGGGATGAATAAAATCCAGGATCTGAAAGTTATCGGTTTTCGTATGTACCTGAAATTGAGGTTAGGTTGTTACTATTTATCTCTATAATCGTGGTTATCATTGGACGAAGAGAAAATCTAATTCTATTCTAAATATTAATATATCGATGAAGGGGAAAAATGGTCTCGACGATTTTTCTAAAAAAAAAAAAAGAAAAAATCGACGTCACGAAATCCAGTTCGTCGCGCTCGAGGCTCGAGTGGAGGACGTACCCGTTGTTCTTCTATGCATGAGGCTTCGTTATTATTCATGAAGACATCTCGAAGTAACAACGCCGACGAAAGAAGGCGGGATAAAAAAAGAAACGAACGATGAGATACAATTTCGTGTTCACCCCGTATATAGGGTGCCTTTTTCAACTGGACACGGTGAAATATTTCCCAAGGAACTGGAGATACCAAAACAATGTTTCAAAGTTAGGTTAATTTTTACCACATAGTGTCCCACTATCAAATAACTTTTGTCAGAACACTTTTTTCATATCTTTAGTTCCTTAGGAGATATTCCCGTCAGTTCCAGTTAAAAACGGGAACACTCCGTATATACGTTTCGTCGAATTACAGTTCTTTTTTCATTTCACCAGGATAATAATATTCGCCTCGAGCGGTTAACAAAAAAAAGTTACGACCATCCGCGGGATATTTGTTATTTAGCAAAACGGGTACATACCTTACTCGATTCGAGAAGATGATTAATCCCGCGAAAGTTGGGGTAGTAGGTCAACGATAGGCTAGAGTGAGAGGGCGGTGGGGGATGGAGGGTTGGGGCGTGGAAATTCCATAATCGAATGGAAAAGAACGCGGCCAACGGAGAATGTTAACTATATGCGGAACTCTCTTTTAGCAGAAACATCCTCACATTATATTTGAGGCTCGAACAAAGGCTAACAAAGGCTGCGCCAACACCGGGAATCTTGATCACGGCGAAAGGCGTCAAAAGAACCGCCGGCAGAAGCATGTTCTGGGCCTATCGGAGACCACCTCCGATCGATACAAGAGAGACGTCCGTGACACAACCAAATACATCGAAACTGCCATCATTATCGATAAGGCCATGGTACGATCTATATTATTCACGCCGAGATATACTCCCTTGAAAAGACCACGGAACCCCCTGTTCCACAGAAATATTGTACCAATTTAGCGCAGAAAAGTACCGATGACCTTGACAGTGAGAATATTTGATCCACCATATCGAAAGACTAAAGTCACCCTCTCGCAGGGTGGTCCACTGAGAATAAGTAGCAACAGATCATCAAGTTGTTCTTGAGTTAGGTTAAAACATATGGGAAAATATCGAAATTCAGAATATCATATTGTAGTCACTCTGTCGGTTAATGATTGTACAAGGAAGTTTCCTAAAAATGATCCTAGGATCGGACACCAGTCCTCATCTGTAGAGTTATAGGTTAGGGTATCGTGTACTCCCGAAGCAACACATTTCGAGATAGCTCCCAGAGGGTGCTGAGAGACTATAAGGAAAAAAAGTATGGTTATTGTGCCGTTACCTGAATGGAACACCATTCAAGTGATATGTTTCTCGTGGACCAGCCTGTATTTCAGGGACCCACACACATGCACAAGTCGAGTGGTGGACGGAATATAATGTTGAGGGCCGTGAAGGGTTAAGGGTGTCGGCAATCATCGGGCATAACAGTCGAAACGGGACGGGGTCGTTCCGGCTTTCGAGGGCGTAATTCACGGATAATAATTGTTATCGGGCAAGTCGACTGGTGTGCGTCGTTGAAGCGAATCGATTCGATCCGGTTTAACGGCCCTTACGGCGCCGGGCGTTTGCTCGTGACATAAAGCGCGGTTAAAAGTTGAACTCCCGGTTCTCCCTTGGCTTCTTCCTTTTCCGAGCAGTTCGAGAGGAGGAACGGCAGCACCCGCGCTGAGGTTGTTCACGACGCCATCCAAGTAGCCAATATCGCTGATTTGGTGAGTATTATCGAGGATGATCGTAAACTGTCAGGGGTGGTGGGTGATTCTTGGCCCTTCAATAGTACCCTCGTTTCGCTGTTCCAGTATTTCCGTATGTTGAACACCCGAGTCTCCGTCATATACATCGAAACCTGGCAGGGCAGGAACCAGGCAGACATCTTCAAAGAGGATATCGGGCGCGCTTTGACGAACTTAAACGCGTATACGATGCGAAGTATGTTCCATGTCACCCACGACACCATCCAATTGCTCACGTGAGTATACACATAGATAGCGTACTTGGAAGCTCAGCGTCCCTATCACTGAAAGTCTTTCACCCTCCAGTCCCCACCACTAGAAGGTCCTTCTCGTGATCGCACAGATTGAGCGCTGAAATGATCCCAAGAACACTACGATGCCAATGTGTCCTTCTTCAGCTCCACTAAAACACAGGACAATTGGAGAACTAGGCGACTAGGTGTGGGGCCCTTGGCCTAAGCTAACTTATGCTACCTAATCTACTCTCTAAGACATGAGCTCGTGTCGAACACCAATCCCTAACCTTCCAATTGTGTCATCTAATTCTCCATGATAGTTTGCTCATCGAAGGAATCCTCTATCAGCTTCCAAGACACGCCATCATCAGGATGAACACCCAAAAAGTATACATGGTCCTTCCATTACAGTTCTACGCTTTTCCTTGCCCTGTCTTTTATGGAACAATTATCACTGCTGTCCGTTCTTGTCGCCCTCCTCCAAATACATGCATCCCCTAAATATTCGGAGCTACCGATTTACATTTACAGAGGCGAGACATTCAAAGGCGGAGAGTCGGGGATGGCGGTGCCGTCTACCGTCTGCAAGCAGAACGCCGTGGGGATCAGCGTCGATTTGGACCCGTACGAGCCCCATCTACTTGCCGGTACCATGGCCCATATGATCGGCCACAATATCGGCATGAGCCACGACGATGGAAGTTAGTGTCCATTATCCGAGATGTCAAACGCCTGAACCACCGGGACCGTCTGTCATCTGGCGTATCAACCGAGAACGAAAACGGTCATGTACAGACGGTCACCGGATGGTTCAGGTGTCGAGAACAGGAAATTTTCTAACCAGCGCACGGTGAAACGTATTGCAGGAAGCGAGTGCGTGTGTCGTGACTGGCACGGATGCATCATGGCCCAGTCGATTGTCGGCCTGGACAACATTCAGCCGTACAAGTTCTCTGAGTGCAGTAAAACGGACTACATAGCGTCCCTACAGGCCTGGAGCGGCATGTGTCTTCTCAATAAGCCAAACGAGGTCAGGGTCCAGCTATAGCGTAGGTCTCTTGAACGTTACATACAGTAATGGTTGGGTAAACTTGATAACTGGGGGAGGGGCGGGAGGTGTTACGATACCTTCAGACATGATAAACCCCCCTAAAGTCTTTATCCCGTCTTTTGGCCCATAAGGCCATTAGTTCGGAGTAGCTAATCTTTACCATGACACTGTATCACGTCCAGGAACCTAGATCCTCCCATGTGGTAGAATCTAACCCACGCCTAACCACCTAAAGTTCCTATCCAGTCTTTTAGCCCAGAACATAATCGGCTTGGGGATATCTAATCCGTTCCACCGATACTATATCGCGTCCAGGATCCTAGATCCTTCCATGGTGGCACGTTAAGCGTGAACAGATCTCCCTGTGACAGGTGGAGGTGAGACGGACCTGCGGCAACAAGATACTGGACGACGGGGAACAATGCGACTGCGGCTCCCACGAGGAGTGCTACGAGCTCGATCCCTGCTGCGATCCTATCACCTGCAAACTCAAATCCGAAGCGGAGTGCGCGACCGGGCCGTGTTGTAGCGATTGCAAGGTAAAATATTTCGAATACTCGAGACCGTATCGCGGACCAGTGATCTTGATGGTTCTCGAGCACATTCGGCATCTGGCCTCCTACTGGCAGTGAAGATCGTACGTGACGATATGATTCAGGGGCGGAGGGGGGAGGGACAAACGCGTCGATAGCGATAGAAACAAGTTGACGCTGGGCTGTGCGCCTGAAAAGATGACTTAGGGGATTTTATACAGGGTATCCCAAAAATGTCCTCCGACCCGGAAATGTGGCACTCGGGGGGTGAATTGGAACAACTTTTTCCTTAGCAAAAATTTAAACTGAGGCTTCGTTTACGAGATATTAACGAAAAACCGCGACCAATCAGAGCGCGAGTTTGCCAGCCGAGTTCCCGCGCTAGCGGTGGCTACGCGCTACGCTTGTACTACGAAACTCCGAACAAGTAGGTCACCATGCATCGCAGGAAACCGCGTATAATAATAGCAAATAAACAAGACGTAACAAATAAAATCATACTTTTTATCATTTGTCGTTTGTTATTTAAAGAGATTAATGAATGAAACGTAAATGTAGGCAAATTATGTGTAACGTAAAAAGACGAATGCACATTTACATTTTTGTAAATTCCTTTTTACGAATTTGTAAATTTCCTTTTCAAATAACGTGTGAACGAAAAGGTAATGTAACAGAAAATAAACGAGAAGTGATTGTAGTTCGGTGAAATTAATAAAACAATAATGACCAATAAACTGAATAGAACTCACCCTTACGGAAATTCACCTGCAGCGTAGAAACCTGCGTCAGTAGGTCAGTGTACCGAGCCTGGGCATCGACGGACGAAATGGTTTATGGCAGGGTAGAGTCCATGCCACTGGTGATCGCAGGTATGCGACACCAGCCGACGTTAAGAGTTGCAACGTCAAGTGCCGCCGGGTTAATCCATCGAATATGTATTCACTTCACTGCACTGCACTAACACTGATCACCCGACACAATCACTTAATGTATTTTTAATCCAACGTGTTGTTACTACGTTAGGAAAATTCGTATCCCCGGAAAGGGCCGATTGGTTTCAATTTTTTGATACATCGAGACGTATCAGAGCTAACTCTATGTCCACGTGAAGTTCTTTTATAGTGACTCGTTGTCAAATTGAACAGGGACACTTAAGACGAACTGAGCTAGAGTAGACCTCCCTGTGTATCTGATAAATCAATCTGTAATTGCCTCTGTCGATTTCGTGTAATTTCAATCGATCCCACTGTGCAGCTGTTGAGCCGTGGAGTGACCTGCCGTGAAGCGACCAACGAGTGCGATCTGCCGGAAGTCTGTACCGGCGAATCTGGTCACTGCCCGGTGGACATGTACAAGAAGAACGGGAACTCCTGCTCGAAGACCGATGGTTACTGTTTCAACGGTGTTTGCTCCGCGCTGGATCTACAATGCGATCAGATATGGGGATTCGGCGCCATGGGGGCGGATGTGCACTGCTTCTAGCGGTTCAATTCGAAGGGGACGTTCAGCGGGCACTGCGGCATGGACGTCTCCGGTCACTACATCAAATGCGAGCCGGAGTGAGTATATTCAACGATCCCCTGAACATCTGCACTTGTCTTGTTACTTTTCCTTCCTTGTTAGCAACCTACGTCCATACTGTGTCTCCTAAGTTATCTAGATCACCTTTGTTCTCTTTACTTTCTTTTTTTTTTGTTCCATCTTTTCCTGAGCCCAGAATTATGCCTCTACTGTACTACGAAAATAATGTCTAGTTCACACTCGTTACATAAGATTTTCCATTAAAAGCAAATACGTTCAGTTTCTGAACCGATCCTCTTCGTGTCTCCACCTCTAGAAACGTCCGTTGCGGATCGCTGCAGTGTCAACAGGGTAGCAGGCAGCCGGAAATCTCCGGCATAGATCATCTGAGAATCATGATATCGACCCAGGGCATGGAGTACGAGTGCAAGTAAGTCGGCCAGTTGTCTTGACTAGATCAGAATTCGTATACATGGAAACTTTTTCCTCTGGACGCAGGTCGACCAGCGGCAAAACGGACGGTTCAGATACGCCTGGCATGGGATTGGTTCGCGATGGAACATCCTGCGGCGATAATCTGGTGAGTCCCATCGCCTTTACGGCTTATGTATGTCCAATTAAACGGTAACGCCGGATTAAGGCCGGCCTCCGTAAAACCGAGGTCAGGATCGAGGCGTCTACAAAGCTGTTTGCTTTCAATTTGTCCGAGCGAAGCACCGTCGTTTGTTTCAGGTCTGCATAAACCAGACTTGCACGAGTCTGTTCCCGCTCATAGGCAAAGAGCAATGTCCCAGCAATCACAACAACAATGAGTGCTCGAGCAACGGTGTAAGTTGGCTTAACACTATAGAAACTTGGGTCCGAGTTAAGGCGAAGAGACCTGACTTAAAGACTGTCCGTGATTTGGACGTAATCCAAATCGTAAGTCTGACCTAGATCTAACTTGCTATTGACTTGGACCAAACATTGGCTTGACTCTGACCTAAATTAAACCTAATTTTAACCAGGTTCTGAACTGGTTTATACCTACCTAGCTCTGGCCTCCGAACCTAACCTAAGCCTGACTTGGGTTCAATTTACACATTACTTGGACCAAGTTCGGGTTTGATTCGGTGATTTGGAATTGTTCCAGGTGTGCACGAACACGAACAAGTGTTACTGCAATCCTGGATGGACCGGGCCAGACTGTTCGATACAGTCGATGGTCCCCACACACCCGGCGACAACCGCGAGAACCGGAACACCCGGTAAAAATATCTCATATCTTAAGCCGGAGAAGATAGAGACCCCCTACGGTAAGTTGCGTGTCGTACAACTTCGCGAAAGTAACGAATTCAACTTTTTTCGAATACGTTCCACAGGATAACACAAGAAATTGAAGACGTTCAACCGGGTGGGTAAAGAAATGTGATTCCACCCGGGTCGTTTCACTTTCTTCGGTTACTTTAGGTTAAGAATCGATTAATAGAATCGCTGGTCACGGTAGGCACAGCTTCGATTTCGGATAATCGTCGATCGACGCGCAGTTAAAATGGAAGCCAAATATAAAAGATAAAAGTGATCACTTTAAACATAAGGGAGGATCCTACAGTGGCCAGTGATCCAACAGAACAGATCCGTTTAATTTTCACAATAAGACGAAGACAACGTCCTACATTTTTTCCCGTCGGGATACCCGTTAGCCGCCTAACTCTATTTGGGGCCATACCATCAGCTGTGCACATAAACCATTCGATGCGTTCCCCGTACATGTGTGTAACAACGGGCCGATAAGCTCACACGATTACACGTTTCGCCATGAATCCTACCCGCTCTGCGGCTTTTTAACCACGATTTTCCAATGGTGATATTGCTTATCGGCCGGGAGGCTTCATTGGGCTCTCTCTGGCTCGTCTTCGACCCACTTTTCCAAGTCGACTGAACACCATACAGCCGTACAGTTGGACAAGATTTAAGGGGATCCCTGGAGAGGAACTTTCATATTTAATATCCGGAACGTAACCACAAATTTCTGGCGACGTTTTCTGTACTTAGCCACTTCTAAGCCAATACCCTTCTGGCAGCTACTTAGTCCATCAAGTTTTTACGTACACTGTCCTTAATCGACCATAGAATATCCCGATTTTTAAGGCAGTAAATCATTGATGCGTGTTCGATGGCTCATTGGCACTGACGGTTCCGACGTCATCCCCACCACTGGGCGCTTGACTGATGCCACAGGGGACCTCTTAGTGGTAGGGATGACGTCTGAACACTCAGTGCCGACGAGCCTTCGAACACTCATCGATGATTTACTGTACAAAGTGATCTAAAAACTAAAGAAGATCATCGAATACCACCGCGTATAAGGTAGCGTCTGCTAGGTATGCAGTATATACATGACGAGCATATGTCGTAGTAGGGAGTAGTGGGGGCTAACACAGAATAGTGTCGCCTTTCATTATAGCCGCCAAAAATTGAATAAATTTAGGTTTTAAGATAAATCTATGGGTGTCTCCAGGGACCACTTGAAACTTATCGAGTTGTACGTGTTCGTTATTCCATGTAACCCACTTTAATACCCGTTCGAATCGACCCAAAAATAAGACATACAAATCTAATCGAGTGACAATCACCTGGGTATTAAATGGGTCACAGAATATACATTCATTATCACCTACAACTAATATACACAACTGAATCTTCTTCGTTCAAACTCCAGGATCGAGAGATCGGAGTTTGGGTCGAGAAGCGTTTCAGGGGCAAGAAAACTAGAGAAAAATTCCTGTTGTAGGAGTTTGCTAAAACGCTTGATCTCTTCAGGGATTAACGGACCCGGATTCACGGCCAACGTAAGACCTCTCAGGGGGTCGGGGACCTTGGATCTGTATTGATCCCGATATCGGTGGAGGTTGCTAACCCCTGACGTCCCCTGAAAGACACTTACGGTGGCTGAGGATTCCCAAGTGTGTTGTGTTACTTGTGTGATTTCGTGTAACTGGATTCGGGCGCAAGTGTAGGATACGAAGTGATTGATCGTTTTCAGAAAACACTAACAACAACACCCTTAGCACCGGTTTGATGGTATTGATCCTGGTGTTTGTGGTCAAAGGAGTCTTCATTTGTTTTGCACTAATGGCCGTTTGCTACAGGTACAGTAGCAACACTCGGAATGGTTGGAAACTGAGAGCTCACCGATTTTGTGTGGGTTCGAAGCCAACACCCTGTCTCTCGTTGTCAAGTAATTCGTGGCTAGCTGGATGATCAGGCATCGCACGCGGCCGTCAAATGCTCTCATGAATATATTGATTCATCTTAGCCTACTTACTCGATATTCATTTACCTCTATATATATATGTACATATACGTGAATATATTGGTGCGTCTCGTGAATATATACATATACATATATATATATATATATACCTATACTATATAAACACAATGTCGACAGAAAGTTTCGAAGCAGTTGGCCACAGGGGCTTAACCTTAAAAACACAACAAGCTAATTACACTTAAATTACGCATCGATGAATTTCCCAGTAGCTCGAGTAATTTTTACGACCTAATAACCAAAGTGATAACGCTCGTCACTGACAGACTCTGAACTTTTATTACGTCGTCGGTATTTACAATCTTTCTCTTGGCCATCTAGCGGCAAGCTCACGTAACGTTCTTGCCGCAGTGCATGATGGGTATAGCGCCAGATCTAAAAAGGCCCTCGCACTTTGAAACAATCGTGAGCTAACTAAGGATCAGTTTCCATGGTCTTCTTGCTTCCGAACTTGGTGCCGGCAGTGTGTTACATATACTAATGTCTCCTCGATGGTATTGCTCTGAATGTGCTCGTGCTCGCATAGTGCGTCTGAATGATCACGATCGTCGTGACTATGCTGCACGAGCCGGGGGATCTGCGTCCCCAGTTTCGTCGCGTTCCGGGGGATTCCTCTCGATCTCCCTCAACCCTGACCGTTCTCTGTTCGCTAACCTGACGTAACGATAATTTGGACTTAGCCTAACCAGTTAACCGACCGGCTGCTACGCGATAGGTTCGTTTAGATTACCAATCGACAGCCAAAGACTTCTGAACGAAGAGTTCAGTGACGGTAGCGAATTACAGTAACAAAGTTCTGACGACGTAATGCAACGGTTTCTCAATTCTAATCCTGCCCAGTAGGTAAAACAGTAGGTTTCTTTATCGACATACAGGAGTGCCTATTCAAGGCATGGCTATCAGTCGGTTAGGTGTAGTAAGAGGAACGACCGTAGATCCCCTGGAACGCGGTATCAAACACACGATCCATCATGAACGAAACGCCAATGTGCCAGCTGCTTGTATGCCCTATAAAAGCATGAACCGAGGCTGATTAGCGAACAAAAAAAGAAAAGAAAACCGAACACGTCGTCCCTTGATCGAAAGGATCGGTGACGGCGCAGGCTAAACGTTCCGCTTGTCGGACGATCTGGTATTATTCGTAACCCCGTGAGATCGAAAAAAAAAAAAACAGAAAAAATACACGGACGAGTCACCCGACGGGCTGTACTCGGTCCCCTCGGCCTGATCTAGGGCTTCCGTGAATACACGAAAATAAACTGGAAAAGAAGAATGATTCACGCTCTACGACTGGGCTGCGCCTCGACGAGTTAGAACTCCGAAAAACGTTCCTTGTTAATTTTTTTATTGTAGACTAATGGTAGTAGTAAAAACAATTACTCTAACCTCAAATCTGAAGGTTGACGGAGGTCTAGGGACATTTCGATCAGACTTGTCAGTTGAGTCGTTGAGCGTGCATCATCTCAACAACGATCAGCGTCCAGGGATGGGCAAAATTGTCATCTGGAAAGGAAAGTGTATAACCTAAAAATCAGACGATTTCTCAGGTCAGAATGTTATTGGACTAAATGGATGTCACAGATTGTAAAGTAAATCATCGATGAGTGTTCAAAGACTCCTCGTCACTGAGTGTTCAGACGCCACTGATAACGTCTGAACACGTAGTGCCGAGAAACCTTCGAACACTTATCGATAATCTACTGTACTTCTTGTTCAAATATACACATGTTCTGTCTTTTGAACGAATTAACGAATATTAACGTGTAATACATATCTCATGAGTCCCTGAATGGTCCAACATCAGTACTGAAATATAAATTTCGGTGGCATCCACCATCTAAATACAAGTAACGTGTTTTATACAATTTTCTTTGAGTAATAATGTGTGTCCACACACAATAAAAAAACCTTCTGAAGGATTTAATGACTGTAATAAGAATAACAGCGAGAAAGTGTTAAAGCAATAGGAAAGGGACATTCTGCCTATCCCTGTCCCCATCGTCGATGTATATGTATATGTGCTGATTCTGGCTTCTCTGTTTCTTGTCTGTTTCTGTCTGTCACTGGCATCTCTGTCTGTCTGCATGCTGTGGGACGCTCGGATTCGAAAAAAAATATATATATTACCTAAACAATGTCGCAATATAAATACCACTTCGAAAAAAAAACCGAAAATCTCTCGCGTCGTCGCCGATGTGAACACGACGATCATTGATACCGTTGGGTGACGCCGACACAATGTGCGTCCGACCGTCACAGAGAACTACCACGGCTCTAACACTGTATTTTTAGTTGTTATGCTCATGTCGGTGGTAGGGGGTGTTTTCGTAGTATTTGCTCTGATGGCTCTCTGCTACAGGTCAGTCGTAGTACATAAAAACTACTCCCTCTGTCTCAGGTTAGTGTGCAGAAACATACACGTAGAAACTTTTTTGTATGCGTATCTATCTATATATCTATATCAATATATATATACAAGTATATATATACATATATATGCACAGGTCGGTATATAGCGAAAAAAAAAAAATTATAAACAGGCTCGTTGGACGTCGACGAGGACATAAAGCGAGCGGAACACACGTGCATATATATCTACATGTATAACTTTAGAGTCCGTAACTGTTTTACTGTCTTTCTAGTTTTTCGCTTACTCTTCGTCTTCTTCGTCTGTTTCCGTTTCATTTCTTTTCGTTCATTCTCGTAACATCGATATATATATATGTATACATGTATCTTCTCTACCTTCTCTGTTGTGTCTTTATTTTTTTTTTTTTGGTATTTTTTAATTTTTTGTTTATCTTTTCGTTTCATCACCGTGTGTGTATCGGTCCACCGGATCGAAAAGAAAGAACGAAACACGCCACTGCAATGATTTCGCAACGGACAATGGCTTGAAAGCATCATCGCAACGCGCGCCGGGATCACACGTTTAATCGATACGTCGTCGCAACGATACAGCCCAACCGAGAGCTCGATCCACACGACGAGATATCGACTATTATATTACATATATTATATACGCCCAGCAGCTTCAGCAATACGCCCGGCAATACATGGAGAGTGAGACTGAGAGAGTGTGCGCCTCGATCGCTTACGCAGATAATATGCCTACAGAAAAGCTTCCCTTTTTTCTCCGGTGGCCATTAAATTGTCGTTGATTTTATTTTCATTCGACGGTTGTGGCAGGGTGAATCTAATTTTTCAGAAAAAGAGAACAAACGCTGTGGTTGTAAACGACGCGATCTAACCTCGCTGATCACATTAGTGTACAATTAGCCGATAGAGGGCCATCATCCCCCACCACTTCTCGTCTGCGTCAGTCACGTGACAGGCGGACAAGAAGGAAGAGCCAACTGTACACTCTTCGTTCGTTCAAAGACTACACAACAGATGTGCCAGTTATTAGTAAACGAAATCTTTCGCGTTATTTTTTCCTTCAAGGAAATACAACTGAGCATTGAAACGCTCAAGACTATGTTAACCCTCGAATGGTAAGGTGGGCTTTAAGGTAAGGTACTTGGTAAGGTGAGGTCGGATTCGCCCCGAGCACTTCTTTGCTATTTTCAGACGGGGAAAAAAAAGGGATTATAATAGGGTTATATGATAATATGCGCATGAAAGTTTGCTGAATAATAATAATTTTAAAACGAGAATAAAAAAGACAGTACACAAAAATAGAGACGGGCACAGCACAAGTAGAACTATAACTTGGATCGAATTCGACCCGGGCCTTATTATTAGAGGGTTAATAATTGGTCGAATGTAACACACAGATAAAACAAGGAAAATAAGAAATAACCTTGCTGGTCTATATTTCAACACACGGCGATGTTCCGATGGGTTATGATCCGAGAGTTCAAAAATCTCGTTTAACCAATTTATTCGTATCAGTTCCGACAAAGGTGTCAAGCCTTTCTTCAAAGAAATATTTATTACCTGATAATTTTCACGTCTATGCGTGATTCACCCTACAGGCAACGATCACTCACGCAGGTGTATAGTTGAGGACACTGTGGTCCGTCCGTTGGAAGGGAGTAGGCTTCCCCTTCCGTTGGGCGAGGAAATCGCGAAAGAGGGGGTAATAGACTGCCCGCCCACCACCCCGGTCGTCAACCGTGGAACGGTATAGGAGCGCTGTTCGCTCGACTCGTTAAGAGGCCACACGTTTAGTTTTGAGTATTCGGTTCGATGGACCACTGCAACGGAAGGCGATCCCACAGGGCGGCTGTAAGGCCAGTTGCGGGCGCACCGTTCGACTGGTTATCTGTTTCCGTTCTTACCCATGCTCCCCTCCCTCCTCCCTGCCACCCCTCACCCATGACTCCTAAACGTAGAGGCGGCCAGCTTCGCTAGATCAGACTCATTCGATGCAACCATTCGAGTGACATGCTAAACAGAATGTTCGATTCCTTCTGGCGAACTCTGAGGATATTCTGTTACTCAAAGTAGTACCATAACCTAGAAAATGAAACAACTGACCAACGATTATTTCAAACGAATCAGAAGCTTGAACCGAACATACTGGCGCTTATTTATACAGTAGAGTTTACCGCACACGTTATATACTTATGATTTCTCAAAGGACTCGTAGACAGTATACGCGAGTCGAAGTGAATTATCGAAGTATATTAAGTGAAATATCATTGGATATTGTATAATAAAACTGTAAAAAAAAAAAAAAAAAAAAAAAAAAAAGATTTTTCACGCTAAAAGGAACGAAGAATTTCCCCCAGCCCGTAGTCTGCATGCGCTTCTTAAACTGTGTGTGACTTTTTTCTCTGGTGTCGCCCGCGACCAGACGATCGGCAGCCACATAATCTGCGATTTTCTCGCAGAAGGAAGAGCACCGTCCAGAAATACGAGCAACCGTACGCGAAGAAGCCGCCTCAGAAGAACTACACAAGCGTCTCGAAGGACCAACATCCGGAGCACGCGGTTCTGGACAACATACACAGCAGAATTCTCAACTTCAACTACGGGTACGTTGGATCACACACTGCGAAACAAAACGACACGCACACACATATACACAAGGCCAGATTAAGATTTTCGGGGCCCAGGGCTATTAAACCTTCTAGGGTCCTCTTGATTGGGGGGGGGGGGCAAATGTTTGTAATAAAACATACAATAAAATACATAAATCTTCAAAAATTGAAATTCATTCTAAACAGAATTAAATAATATTTAATCATAACGAAATGGAAGGCTTATATTCCCCCCCCCCTTTGATTCGGCGCTACACACACACCTAGTGTATTACAGTAAACCATCGATGAATGTTCGAAGCCCCCCAGTGATGGGGATGACATCTAAACACTCAGTGCCTTCGAACACTCATCGAAGATTTACTGTGTCGCCCATTCGATCGGAGACCCCGCCAACCGATCTAGAACCGTGACTCTCTAAGCCGCGCGATCGCTATAGATCCATAACGGAGCAGATACTCGTAGACTACCCCCTGAGTTATATTCCTCTTAACCCTCTCTGGAGGGTCTGTCGGAGATGGGACGAGTGTTTTTTCCATACACAATTGAATACACACATATACACACGACATGCTTCCCAGAGGGCAGAGACCCACGGACAGACCCCTGCTACAGACTAGCGTTGAGAGAACAAGTAAAGGATCCATCAACGATCACCAAAAGACACACACACACACATACACATATCGCTTTTACTTATCTATTGGTTTTCTCCGTTTTTAATGTTCTGCGTATACCCACACAAATTCACGTCACACGGCCATCCCATACGACATCGTACACACATAGGGTGTACCAAATAAATGAGTACGCCAGATTAACTCGAAAGGATGAAATTTTAGCAAAAACAATGGTTTGATACAAGAGTTTTAGAGTTTAGAAAGAGAAATCTAATGATGACCTTGATCGTGGCATAGAGATCAAATGTGGAGGTCATTCCAAGGTCAATTTATTTTTTTTTAAATGGGAACCCCGTATTTTTAGCACCAGTAATGGAAAGAAGGGTCATTTAGATCCAAGAACGTGACCACATATCTGAACGTATAATGTTCAGTGTTTTCCATTTCTGGTGCTAAAAGTAGAGGGTTCCCATCTTAAAAAATCGAATTGATCTTAAAATGGTCTCTAAATTTGACCCCTATATCACGATCAAAGTAATCATCATATGCATCTTATCAGACCCTAAGACTTTTGTATCGAACATTTATTGCTAAAACTTTCATGCTTCCGGGTTAATCTGGGATACTTATCTTTTTGGTACATCCTGTATGCCCATGTTCGACATAACCACCCAGAGCCATTACGAGTCGAGATTAACAGAAGCGCATCACAGAAAAAAACGGTTACGCCCGCTGTGTCCCCGGATAGGGTCGACGAGGCGTCCTCCTGGCAAAGGAATATCCCCTATTGCGATTCCAGAGACCATGTGCTTACCATAGAAATGGGTATCGTGGATTCCATCTGTCGATAGATCAAAGGGAAGACGCCTCGTCCACTGCTTCTCGAAACGAGCGCAAAACCTTCTAGGACAGCCATCGAGCCCTTTCTGGTCACCGATCCCCAAACGATTGACTTGGTCCCTTGGATCTCGATGGGATCGGGCCGCAAAGGTCTCGACAACGTATCGTGGAATACCCGCGGCATGCCTACATTAGTATATTTCTAGCCGCAACGACACCCAGCGCGTGCTGTTTCAAGCCCCGAATAACGTCGCCACCACAGACGGGCCAAGACTCAAGTAAGTTTCATGTGTCCCGCCGTTATGTCACCATAGTGTTGATCGACGAATCTCTGACTCGATACACGTTACAGAACGAACGAGCCATGGTCAGTGTCGGATTCTGTGCTCGATGGAAGTTATACAGTTTGTACCAAAATTGGTGGTCTCAAATTTTATTGAAACTTTTTCTAATTAAACTGCGGTCTGTGTCCAGACAGACCCTGTTGGCTTTTTATCCCCATAACCTTCGTTTGTTTATTTTTTAAACCATCTGAAAAGCACAAAATCTCATATTTCGCAATATTAGGTCAATGTTAATTATAAATTCTGACTGTTCTGGCGATTTCTACCTTTAAACTTAATATTCTGATGGCCCAATTCAGCCTCAATGGCTAATAAAATACAGGAAGTATTAAGTGGGTTGTGGTAAGGTGGTAGGGCGGTTCGAATAGAGCAAAGATTTTTTAAATAGATCACTGGTTTGAATTATTTGGGTATTCCAGAAAGTGGAGGGCCATTTCGAGTATCTTAAACTTCTCTATCACCCCTAATGATATTCCACCATATTTGAGAAAGCCTGTATATAGTCTACAGTGGGTCTAGTTGTGTACACTTATCGAAGGTCTACTTCACAACCAAGCTGTATCGTCCACCGAGCACAGACCACGAGTCCTGGCCTCGTTTCACTCGACCCCGAGGGTCCAAAAGGAAATGGCCCTGTCGAGGAATCGCAGCACACTCACACGCATTAAATATGAACAATTTATAACACCTATTATTTTTGTATTTTCTATTTATTTACGCCCACAACTGTGATAAAAAAAAAAACACGATCTACGGTGGGCAGTGACATCCGTAGTCACCTTTCGTTGCCGTTTTTCTTATTTTCCCCGAAGCCCAGACACGTCGATTATTAAAAAATAAATTGAAGCTTCTAGCTTTGGAAAACTAACATCTAAACGACGATCTTTTAAAACTACACGATATATATTTGGACCGAGGTGCCACGAGTCACTTTTTTTCGCGTTATTGTTTTTAGGTTAAGTAACGAAATATTTCCTCGAGTTACTTTTCATATAAATCAATCATATCAATTCAGTGAGTTAAACACAATGTCACATATGAATTACCTTTAACAAGATTACCGAGTAGTTGCTCGTTCCTTTGTTCTTTGTGTTTGCGTATATCACACGAGCATCGCACAGTATCACGTTCCCAACGACAAATACACACAGAGGCGCACACACACTGTTACGACACCAAGTAGAAACAAAATAAAGTGCATGTCTAGTGTCGCTTCTTGGTACTCTCACCCAGGCACCGCATGATTTTTTTTCTTTCAAACGCAGCGCACAATCATCCAATCCACCACACGCACGAAATACGTCACGCTCCTTGCATGGACCGTTACAAAAGAGGAAAGCTCATCGCACACCCGTACCCCGAAACGCTATCCGCTTGTTAGTTGCACTCGCTGAACCGAATCGACGAACGTACGATATTTAGGTTAGGTTGTTGCACACACGAAGTACATACGAGCAGCGTTGCCAGGAGAATTTTCCCTGCCGCGTACAGACAAGGTGACGTCGCACAGAGCTGTATACACTGAGCATGTCCACACCATGCTGGTACTACAGGTACTAGACAAAGGAAAGGCATCGGTCCCCAACACAAGCATACCCCCTCCGTTACTACCTATACGTCACTTCGTCCCCAGACGGCCATCTTGAATACGACGTCAGCAAGTTGCCAGGCGAAAGCATAAGAACAAAGGCCACGTGACGTCACAGTACGTTTTAGAGCTATACAAGGGTGTTTCGTTTAAGTATGACCCCCTGAATATATTTTTTAATTGTAAAATTGAAAAAAATATTTTGTACGTAATTTGAATGGTATTAAATAGTCAGTGGTATTAATAGTCAGAACTGATACGACTCGTGAACACCATACGAGGATTGTTATGGTATATTCTCCCTTCACTACTCCCTATTATGTCATATGGTCTTCGAAGGCCCTACTCCTGGCAACCTTGCTGATCAGTATAGATGGGCAAAAACGTAGAAATTCCAATTTTTATAATAAAATAATATTCTTCAGTGAGTAGGGGTAGTTGGGGCATTTTGATGCAACAGGGCACAACGAAACACCAATAGTTTCTCGATATTCACAGACACTAAAAAATTCAAAACGTCACCACAATATAAAATCATTTATATGGTATCCAGTGGTCCTGTTTTGAACTTTTAAATGTTTATGGATATGAAGATACTATTGATGTTTCATTGTGCCCTATTGCATCAAATTTCCCCAACTTCCCTCAAATACTTGGCAAACTTGTCTAAAGGTCAGAATGGATACTACTACTTTTCACTATGTATTATTCGCATAAAATTATGTCCAACTCTGGTGTAGTCGATCGTTCCATGTGCAACAACTTAATGAAATGTACAGGATGACTCAGAAACCGGAGGTCTTGCAGAAAATGTTCTGGTTGAGAATGGAGGAAGGATCTTCATCCTCTTCCCTGAAACGCAGACATTTTCTTTGGTCACGCATGCTTCAACTACGATCGACGATTTCTGAAACACCCTGTAGATTACACGACCAACGTCCCCCACGTTATCGTCTACGTTATGTCCAACGTTCGATCCCGGTCGTAAGTTTTGTTCGGAAGCAAGTGTGAAACTTTCATTTGCCTTTAACAATTTTTCTTTCAAGAAAATCTCCCAAAGCTAACGCTTCGGCCATGAACGCGAGGGACGTTGACACGTGACTGTGACCGAAGAAGAAAGGCTCTCGGCGAGTGCTACGGCAGCACTTGCCACAGGGGGGACGTGTTCCCTTATAGAGAAGAGAAATGAGAAACGTGTGTGTTGACGTTCGCTGGGGAATCGGGATTCTACAATCAACTGAATAGATTCCATCTAAAACCATCTGAAAAAAGAGAAGCATTAGTCCCATTGAGTCCCTTTTTCCATTACGTTGTGAGAACGGAACTTCAATCCGCAGCAACGTCTCCGGAAAAATGAAAAATTCATAGCTAGACTTACGACAGTAAATCCATTTCGTTGTGGACTTACATTACGGGTCAATAGAATCTATTCGACTGACCCTAAATATCGAGCACATTGACTTCCAACCACCTAGAAATAATCGACAAAACTATGGTAGCGATCTCATGGTACCAGCGAACGTCGAACTAAGCATCACGACCTACAAGGTGACGCGAGACCAATTGTTCCTCTGCATGACCACTTCCAGGGATCACAAGTCGCAGGTGAGAAGGCTCGAGGAGGAAGGCGGCGCGGGCGGTGAAGAGGCTGTCTCGTTCATTGACATGCCGCAAAACAAACTGATGCCCGAGAAGAGTATATTAAAGAAACACCATGTTTACGGTACTGTAACGGCTGCTATGTTGTACGTACACGTAGACGTAGACCAATGGGGTCTACGAAGGAACGATGTTACAGCCTCGGACCCAATACAGTCTCTCGGTTCTCGAGCTTCGACCTGAATTATATAATTAGCTCTTGTCTACAGGGTGAGTCAATAAACTGCGCAAAGGTCGCTTCAAGGTCACTTTGTTATAAGTCGCTAAATTCATCGTTTTCATCCTACAAAAAAGGACAGCAAAAACATCAAGGTCACCTTGACATCCTAAAAGAAATCAAATTAATAATTCATTAAAACCTTTCCCCGTACAATCAATAGTTAATGAGTTATTTCAGATAGTAGTTCTTATTGACTCACCCTGTATATTTCCTCAGATGTCCATGAGATATTGACTCGCCCTGTATCGAGGCTGTCACATCGAGACCCCTCTGTGTCTGTCCGAATGTAAATACCGAAGCGAAAATATACCGAGTGATCTACAATTATGCGAATACAGACAGCGGCACCGTCGTGAACGGGCGTTCCGTGGAGCACACGCTGGACCATCTGAACGGCTACCACGAGAACATCATAGAGGCGTTACGGCAGGCGCATACGTTACGCGAGCTGTCCAGCACACCGGGTGGCGTGGATTATCTGGTGAACGACGAGGCCTCGCCGAAAACGATGACCGACTGCAGCTACCCGAACGCCTGCCACAAGGACATGGACGGTCAGGACCACAGCGACAACCAGGGCGACGACGAGGAGGAGGAGAAGAGGACCGGCAACGTGTTACGGATCCGTAATCTCGAGGATCTGATAAAACAGTTGGAGCGTCACTCCGCCCGACAAATGAGCCCGTGCGGCTCCGAGGAGATACGGATATCGGAGAGCGAGGCGGACCGTCTCGCCTACCGTAAAGATTCGTCCGTTTGTAGCGAGTCCTCGCAAGGGTAAGAAACCGACGAACGAAACGATCCAAGCTTCGTACTCTTCTAGCCATGCTTACACGATTTCTTTTCTCTTTATTCTATACGTCCTCGTCGCTTCTACGTCGTCTCGTACGGCCTGGTATTTTGCTTGAATCGCGGGCTGAACTTGTATACGAATCCTCTTCTTTTACGATGATTCGGGGTTATTCGAGGGAACCACGGTCTGCGACTACGAAACACCTCGCAGTCAACCGCTGCTCTGGAACAGTATAGTCGCGGTGGGGAACGGACAGAATACTCGGCGATGGGGATGGGCCCAGGACTATACAGGCTCGAATGCGTTTGCACCTCTATAGGGCCCAAATATAACTCAGAAGGCCCTAACATAGCTCAAACAGGCCCTGACATAGTTCAAATAAACCCTAACATAGTTCAAACAGGCCTCGACGTAGTCCCAACAGCACAAAACATAGTTCAGAGGGGCCCTACCATAGCTCGAAAAGGGACAAACATACTCCCAACATGGAGCGAAACATTGGGGCCAGACATAAGCCAAACGTGACGATCCGATTAAACTGAAAGTCTGGGTCCAAAACATTTCAGACGGTGGAAACTTTAAAACAGTTCAGATCGGTGGTCAACTCGAGTAGGTTGAAATGTTTGGACCTGTTGGAACTACTCATCGGAAGTGCAAACATGTTTGAACCACTTGCGGACCCATCGCTACAGTCGAAGGCTGTCCTTACGCGATTCCATTCGACCAATTTCTCACCACTCGCTGGCCGCAACTCACATTGTTCTTACTAGACCGCGGATGTTTGACATCTAAAATTGAATTTATCATGACCCATCTCCTGTTGAAAGTCTTCACCGTACAGATATGCATAACATCCGTGGCCTAATTACATTTCTACTGTTACCGTGATGCGCCGTTGCTTTCCTTTTGTCACATTCTGGCCAGTATCTTTTTTCTATCTTCCGCTTCCCCGAACACGTGTATAGCCACGGTACCGCCTCGTAGAGCGCATCTAGGAATCCACAAACCACAATTGTTCACCTGAAATAAAATGAAAAACGTTAGATCAGTGGTTCGAACTTTCTCTCCCAGGTTACCCCCACTGTGGTCCTCGGTGTCTCGACCAATAGTGTTTCTATCAACCAGAGGACCATAGTGGGGGTAACCCAAGAGGGCAAGCTCGAGTCACTGCTGCTCGTGAGCAATCAATTGCGCAGTTCTGCGTTAGATCCACTATCAGAACATCACGGAACGAGTCGATATTGTGCTATTTAACACGTGTCCGGGTACAAAGTAGCGTTTAAGAAGTAGCGAGGAACATACACGGGGGCTCGCTGCGAATAATATCGTCAGGCTGACACTTGCATGACATCGATGATGCGGAGTCTGTTTATACCGTGTGTCTCTATCGAATTCCTGCGTATAGGGGCGCGATCGGATCGACTCGATAATTACGGGATGGTTCGCTGTGTCGAAAGCATTGTTCCAAGCTCGTTTAACCTTACATGCGGCTGATTCGAATTTCCCTCCCCCTCCACGTAGAAGCAGAAGGTGTAGCCGCACCCGCGACGACGCCTACTGTCGATGCCGTCAGCCATCGTCTCTAAATCCGTACGGCACCCAAGAGGACGTTATCTATGAAACTGCCGACCATGACAGGGTGAACCGACCCGATAGTGAAAGGTATCGCAGATTCTATCAGTAAAAAAAAACATTCGGGCTTGACCCTTAGATAAAGAGAACATTCATTCTCAGTACCCTCACCCCCTTCTAGTCAATCCCACGTGACCGTTAGAGATCTCCTTTTGTGCGCAAGTCTCCTAGCAAGAACCCACCAGTCCTCGGGCTATTAGTGTTGGGAATCGAAACTCATAACACGTTCAGTATGGCCCTGTCCAACGATTCGAAACAGTAATAATAACGAAAATATTCGTATGCTAGGTCCAGTTATTGGTTATGGTAACCCCCTATGGGATACTAGCCCCTGCTATTGGCTGGTCCTACCTAAATGGTCATCACATCCCTTTTGTTTATAATCACTGACTCGTTGGATGACGTATAGATCCGTGGTCGATCATGATTCCACGTTTTTCCACCTATTCGAAGGCGTCTGGCCACGCGACCGCGTGTCCAGTAGGGAGCAAAAGCGATGACGTCTTTGGGATAGACACTAAGTTCTTGGTTTCCAAGCGGATACTCGTCGACATTCTGAGAAATATTACTGCTTGAAATTTAGGAAGGAAGTTTTTAGATCTCAAAGGAGCCAACGTTGCTCCCTACTACCGATTCCCACCACTACAGTGAACGCCCATTCAGATAAGGATCGGTGCATGCCCCAGCGCGTCACATCTCAACCCCAAACCACGGGGCTCTATATCGAGGAACGTCTACCGCCCATATTCTGAAGGAAAACCGCGAACGGAGTATAAATAGACTCGGCATACTACTATACGCGCCCTCTGTCGCGTTCGAACGATCGAGTGGAATGGATTCTCGTCTCGTTCCGAGTTTCCACGTGATCGAGGTCACACCAGCAAGAAAAAAATAAACTTTCGCATGTTGTCCTCTCATTGTTGTTCTAGCCTGCTTCTCTTTCTCTGCTGCCGCGCGCTGTGAATGTTGGCTAGGCCAAGTCCCCATTCGGGATTCCGCGATCGAGTTTGCTCTTTAACCGTGGGAAATGTAGTCTGAACGGCATACGGGAGGCGGTTACGTGAAAAAAGGGATCAGAATCGGGGATATACCGCACTTATCCTTATCTGAAGCTTTTCGTTCCTACGGTTCGTCGCGCAGACCGCGACGATCGTACTCGAACTTACGCTGTAGGCTTCGCACGCGCCCGCAATCGCTAGAAGGCTTTCCGTGTAAGTACGTGACGCGTCCACGTGTACGTGCAGTGTCCACCATACGAACAACGGGATACACAAGTCTCCCAAAATTATGGGACAAATCGCAACACATGCGTATTCCTCGTGCAAATACAAATCGAAAAGTCCTTTACCGTTTTGTAATCTGAAGCCTCAGTTCCGAAATATTAGCGGTTGAACGTACTCCAATCAGCTGAGCGTCTACGCGTAGGTGTGGCCGACCGCTCAGCTGATTGGAGTTCGTTTCACTGCTAATATCTCGGAACTGAGGCTTCAGATTACAAAACGGTAAAGGACTTTTTGATTTATATTTGCACGATGAATCTGCATGTTGCAGCTTGTCCAATAATTTCGGGATAACCTGTGCACCAAACTATTCCCCATTTAAAGCGTAAACATACCTTCTGTGCGACCAAGTACATACACGTGTGTCGCATACCCAAGTGGGATATACGCAGAGACAGGTTCCACTTCGGGTGGTCCGAACAGAACCAGTCCTGTCCAAGTGTACAGGGGTTGTTATAGTCCTCTTCCGGGAGACACACGCCGTCAGACTCAAGGTTGCCAGGCAAACGCTTCAGAATAAAGGCCGTGTGACATCATAATACTAATACGACTTCTGCACACCATGCGACGATTACTGTACAGTAAATTATCGATGACTGTTCGAAGGCTCCTGAGTACTGAGTGTTCAAACGTTATCTCCACCACTGGGCACAAGATTGTTTCACAAGAACCCCCCCCCCCCCCTCCCCAGTGTTGGGGATGACGTTTGAACACTCAGTACTCAGGAACCTTCGAACAGTCATCGATGATTTACTGTAGTGTCTTCTCCCCCCACTACTCCAAATAGGCCATATTTGCCGTACACCTGGCAACCCTGAATACAGCCCTCAGACACGAATAAAGGCTATCGGATTAAAAGCACTGAGCTCTGAACTCGGTATTGAAATGATGTTTATACCTTTTCCTTACCCCTCACCCTGTACACCGTCCAGAGAGGATTGTGTCCCGTATAAATAGAGTGTGAATGTACGTATTTTGTGACACGGCCGTTCACGAGGTAAGTGACCGAGAGACTGTTGATTAGGTGCTTGCCGGAGAGACGATTGATAGCCGTTTGTTCCGCGGCCCAGTCGCGCGCGCGCGTGCGTGCGTGCGTATCGCAGCATTAGTGGTCGTGGAATAGATCCAATGGGCTCGTGTAATCTTGTTATTTTCTAGTGATGCATTTATTCAAGCTCAACAACAACTAGTCCGATGGACTAGTGAGGACGGGGTCCAGCACCGGCCACCGCAGCAGCCGCCACCGCCGCCGCCACCACTGCCGCCACCAGCGATGGCCGGTGGTTCGATGCAATTGTTGCAGCAACACCAGCGTCACTGTCAATGCGAGCACCATCTACAGTCGCAGCAACATCATCGCCACCACCACCACCACCATCACGTTCAGCCGTTGCAGCCGCAGCAGCAACAGCATCAAAATCAACAACAACAACCGCAGCGGCAGCACCAGCCGGAACAAGACGAAGAAGAAGGAGAAGAACAACACCAACTGCCGGTGGAACAACAACTGCCAATACAGCAGCGCGGCTATTATCCATCCCCACCCCATACTACCGACAACAATGGTCTCGAGAACGACGAGACTGAAAATGCTCAATCCCATCAACAACAAACGCTCCTCCCCGACGTTCGTGGAATCGATGTTAATCACTTGCCTAATATTAACAAACGCCCACTAGACGATACATTTAGTCTAGATTGTAACATAAATAATGGTTCCCCTAAAGAATTAAATACCAACAACACTAGTGATAACGAGAATACTGCCCTACTGCCCCCTACGCATTTTCCCGAGTACAAGCATTGATAATTAAATTAATCGATGACAGATAGTGTCCATAAAACATAGTGGTGTGATTTAATCTTGAACTCGCATTTTATACTGAATAGTGTAAATATAACGGATAAACTTATTGATCGCGTAACGGCAAGAGAGCAAAAACGAAACAACCAAAGAAAAAGAAAAAAAAAAGTAAAGAAAATACAAAAAACAACCATGAGAAAACAACAACAGCAGACAGGTATTAAATTATAATGAATTAAAAGTAATCTATATGAAATGTTTATTAATAAACATTAGTAAAGCGATTTACTCAAAGATATAGCGTTTAGATTGCTGCCTGATTGCCCTGATGTCCCCGGAACATCCCATTCTTAAGTTTTTTTTTTCCGTGTTCAGAAACGGTGCGCTGACGATAACGCGACAAATTTCAAACTGCGTGTCAACGATGAAAATGAACTGGCGCTTACTTTTCGACTCGATATGCTCCTTGATTATCACGAAAACGCGACTAAACGTAAAAGTAATTTATATTTCGTTACTATTTTCATTAATAATCGGTTAAAAATAGCACGGTTTGACGAATCTTTCAGTACTTGATATAAATTTACCAAGTGGTAGGAGGCCCTTCTCCTACGTCGCTTTTTCCCCTAATGAAACCAGAGGTTGTTCGTGAGGGTCACTGGACCCGTCAAGCACTCCTCGTTTACTTCATATTTGGACAGGTCTCACGGCGTTATATGGACAGCATTCGTCTTGACCAAGCACTCCACGTGTAGCTTAAAGAACGTAGATTAATCTCCTTTCATTGGCAACAACAATAAATGACCAGAACACTGTTAAAATCGCATTTAATCGCGGAGTACCACTATTTTTTTAAACGGTGGCGCCACCCGTGGCAATTCGCTCAAACTGCTAGCGAAATCATACCGACAGGTGAGTGAAAATTTCTAATGATAGAAAAATGCGAATATCTCAGTAATTAGGCGCTGAAAATGAACGCTGTTAATCTCATAGTATTCATGAGGACTTAATGCATCGACGCAATACTACAGAACCTCAGAATTAGTCAAATTATTCATGCCTGTATTAACGGTGGCTCTTATGAAGAGGCAACCCAAATAGCAACTGATTTCGATTACATTTACACCGCTCAACGGTCATCATATATCTTCGTCACGCATTAGTAGTATCCTAAAACTTAACCAGTATAATTTACAGTGTTACTAAATTAAAGAATCTTCTGATCGAATGTACTCTCCTATGTCAGCTTGATGGAAACACACTATCGCCATTGGGTCTGCATACTTGCAGTCCATTGTACTTTTTGCAGTTACACCGAAACCCTATAACAAAATGAAAATTATAATTTGTTTGAATAAAATTAATAATTCCTTTTTTATGACATAAAGGTATTAGGCAATATCAATATTTTATTTACCAATGGTATGTCATTTGTTGAGAATATAACAACACCTTGATATTGAGGTGTATTGTCTGTTATTCTACTTAAACCGGACTTGGAAATGTTATGTCCGTATAAAAATTGTTGCTCAGCGGATGATTTGAGCCAGATTTTATGCTAAACCGAATTCAAATATTTATTATTATATTCAGAGCAGACTATAAATTTTTATAAGATTTAAAAGAAACATGCTAATATAATAATTACTTGTGCATATGGAGCTAGATGATACAATGCAGTAATATGTAGCCTAAATTTTCCAGACTTTGTAAACTTTCCGAAGCATGTTCCAAAGCTTGCTAATCGATCAGGGTTAACCTGACTTGCATACGGTAGAATTTTCTCGGATACGTAATAGACCCTGCCTTTCCTTTCTCGAAAGCAATAAATACCATCTGGTCTATCTATCAATACTTTTACATTATCCCCAATACTAAAAAATAAATATACATAGATAAACAGAGATAATCACGAGATTTCTAAAAACAACAGAAAAATGTACAGTAAGTTAACTGCGATGTAACTCAATGTAAAGATTACACTTACTATTTTGTTAATTTTTCTAAGACGAGTTTCGTTTTCTCTTCGGTTAAACGTTTCATTTTTTTGTATTGCTTATTTACAAACTATATAAACTGTAAGGCACAATCCGCGAAACTTCGAATGTTGTGCGTGGTTGTAGCGGGCGACAATGCGTGCGCGCCTTAATCTCCGCCATCTTAGGGATATCGAGGGAGGTCGAATGCGAGTCGACGTTGGTCGTCGTGCAGTCTGCACGGTGCAGAGGGCCGCGGCCCGCAGTGGATCTGTAGTAGTGGCGAATCGGTGAAACTGTTAACCAATTATATGGCTAGCAGTTTCAGCGATTCGCCACGGATGGCGCCACCGGTCGAAAAAATAGTGGTATTCCGCAATTAAATACGATTTTAACAGTGTTCTGATTGTTTATTGTTATTATCAATGACAGGGGATTAATCTACGTTCCAGCAGCTTCAAACTGAATGCTTGGACAAGACGAGAGCTGTCAGCATAACGTTGGAAGAGTATTCCAAAGAGAACTTACCGGGGTACGCATGACGAGATACATTGCCAACAGTTGCAAATAAATGTGACTTTAACAATGTTCTAGCTATTACTGGTTCCCAACCGCTAGAAAGTACTAATGTACGTTCTTTAAACTTCGAATGTAATGCGTGACGAAGAAAAATGATGACCGCTGAGCGGTGTAAATGTAATCGAAAGCAGTTGCTATTTGGGTTGCCTCTCCATAAGAGCCACCGTTAATATAGACATAAATAATTTTACTAATTCTGAGGTTCTGTAGTATTGGGTCGATGCAGTAAGTCCTCAGGAATACTATGAGATTAACAGCGTTCATTTTCAGCGCCTAATTACTGAGATATTTGCATTTTTCTATCATTAGAAATTTTCACTCACCTGTCGGTATGATCTCGCTAGCAGTTTGAGAGAATTGACACGGGTGGCGCCACCATTCAAAAAAATAGTGGTACTCCGCGATTAAATGCGATTTTAACAGTGTTCTGGTCATTTATTGTTGTTGCTAATGAAAGGAGATTAATCTACGTTCTTTAAGCTACACGTCGAGTGCTTGGTCAAGACGAATGCTGTCCATATAACGCCGTGAGACCTGTCCAAATATGAAGTAAACGAGGTGTGCTTGACGGGGTCCAGTGACCCTCACTAGCAACCTCGGCTTCCGCTAGGGGAAAAAGTGACGTAGAAGAAGGACCTTCTGTATAAATGTTAAATTGAATGATCATTTGAAGCTCACTTCATTAACAAGTTAACTACTAACGGAGAACGTGACAAACAGCATGTATCATTATATAATACCACTGTAAGTGTCTTCAATAAATAATTCGTCACCAATACACCACACTCCTGCCTTTCATTTCTTAATTAACGTCTAATATATTTGAACCGTCCGCCTATAAAGTACGGCAATGATTGGCCAATATTTCTCAGTTTGCATACCGTATCGTATTCTTAACGTTCAATGAAAAACACATTCACCAACGAATCTTGATCTACACCGTCGATTCAGATGGCTTACACGGGACAATCTAATACCGTTCAGATGACTGTATGATTCTTATTCTCGCAGTTTTTCCGCATATTTCGAAATTCTGTAGGCACCATTAACCACGAGGGTTACAAGAGGGAACTCCCAATTTTCACTGGACGATGATTCTCCCGTGCAATCTGTAGTAGAGCGGGCAGCTTATTTCTGACCATCGATGAACAACATTGAGGAGACGGTTCAGGTTGGTCTGTTAAACGGAGCGCTGGTTCGATCGACTTTCTCGCATTGGATCCGAGCAGACGGATAATTTCATTAGGGAAATCACGGCCGCAACGCATCCTACGTTTCTTGCAGCGTGTATCTCGTTTTACGGGACACGGGTGCACGGTCGTCGATGCTGATCGCGTGCACAGGAACGAAACAACGAGGTCTCGATACACGACGATTGACGTTTCCATCCGCGCTGATCGGGCTCTACACGGGGGAAAAAAGCCATGCCTCGAACACCGTCGTGAATCGACGCTGCACGATTCATGCAGATACGTCGTTTAGCTGTTAAAGATGTGCGACACGAGTGTCTGAGCCTCGCCGTACGATGCAGTCCATTTATTGGACCGGGAGGCTGTTGTCTCGAGCGTTATGGAATGGTATATCGAATTACACAACGTGCGCCGATCCTAACGTGAGCAAGCATCGCGAGGCATCCTTCATCTCGGCAGTATGTGGTTTCCCGAAGGACTTCTCGCGTGGACGTGTACGGAAGGGTCAGTTCGGCGACGACGCTTGGTTCAGTGCCAAATTCAAGGCTGTCGAAGTAATAGGTAACATCGTTTCACCGTTCGATATTCTTCTCCAGTGTTTGTACGCACACACACACATTCCAATATCTACTCGGTACATTCTTCCTTCGTTACCTATTGTCCTCTGTGTATTCACACAACTGACACTTTAATACTCCTTAGTCTTCCTTTATATCTGTAACATACGTACAATCCATTTGTGTGTCTGTAACATTTGAATACTTCTGTACTATTTTTCTTGTTTCATTCGATTGATCCGCTGTGATTCAAGCATGTGTACACTAAGTATTTAATATTGTTTCTCCGATTCCATAGGTGTAGCAGACGGTGTAGGAGGATGGAGGCACTACGGGATCGACCCAGGAGAGTTCTCCAGTTTTCTTATGAGAACCTGCGAAAGATTGGTCTCCATGGGCAGATTTACACCCTCCGAGCCAGCTGGTTTACTAGCGCGTAGTTACTATGAATTATTAGAAAATAAACAACCTATACTAGGTAATATTTGGGATCTATGGTTTTTTGTGAAAGAGAAGATTTACAAGGTTTGGTTGTGATTTCCGTAATAACTAGGATACATTGTTTCCAGGTAGCAGCACAGCGTGCGTGATAATCCTCAACAAAGAGACTAGCAGCATTTACGCAGCTAATATCGGCGATAGTGGTTTTGTAGTTGTGAGGAAAGGAGAAGTAGTTCATCGTTCTTCCGAACAACAGCACTACTTTAATACTCCGTTTCAATTGTCTCTTCCACCTCCAGGACATTCTGGTCTGGTACTTAGCGACAGGTATCTTTATTTTGTACGAACGAAACCAACCGCGGACACTCGTTGAGAATAATTCGCACGTTAGCCGCCGTGTCCGATTAATGCAGACACACGGTGTATCAGTTGTCAAACGCTGTTAATTGTAAACGACATAAAACGTGTTTCTGTATCAAGGCTGCTGATGACATGCCAGCGAAATAATAATGGCGGCGAACGTGTCAGTACGTGTGTAATACTCGTGGATGCTTCTGTACAAAACAGATCTAGAGTACCTTAATATATAGGCTAGGTCAAAACGGATAATCCACTTGGAGAAGGAGATTATTCTACATGGCAGAAATGAGTCGAAAATCTATAATAAAATGTTTCCCCTCACGATGCCTAGTTTTCGAAATAATCGACTTTCCTAACGTTTCTACTTATTGTCAACATAGATGAATTTTCTAAATTGGATTATCTTGAAAATGAAGCTGTATAGGAAAGAATTTTATTCCACATTTTCGACTTATTTTTCTATGTAAAATAAAACCTTTCCGACTGTGCACTACCCGTACTGGATAATCCTGTATATGTGTATGTACCAATTCTGTATCTTCGTTTATGTTTCAGTCCAGAGTCTGCGGACACTTCGAGTTTCGGGGTCGAAGACGGCGATGTAATTCTGCTGGCAACCGACGGAGTTTTCGATAATGTGCCTGATCAGCTAATTATCACAGAGATGCGTAAACTGCAAGGCGAAAAAGATCCTACGAAAATACAAGGAGTCGCGAATTCGATAGCTTGGATGGCACGTAGTTTAGCTTTCGACGGCGCGTTCATGTCTCCATTCGCCCAAAGTGCTAGAGAGAATGGAATTGACACAATAGGTACGTGGTTCTATTCATGTTACCCAAATGTTCTATGTACCGCAGAAGAACACTTACAATACACGTAATTTTCAATAAAAAATATATATACAGTTTATTTATAGGATACATTGCACAGTTTCTTATATATTACGTATGTACTATTATGCTTTGGTAGTGACTTTGTGTTAACTTTGTTCTCCCTCTGTACCTTAAATATTGTTTAGTGTTCTTACGGGCTAACACGAACAGCTTACGCGAGTGCATCGTGTTCGATTTAATATTGTAACAAGTTTCTGAAAAAGAAAAGAAAAAAACGATGATTTGGAATATGTAGATGGATAGAGAAAAAAAATGAGATATCTTAACTTTCCTCGTGTATTCTTAATCGGTGACTAAAACGATGGAAAAGTTGATCGTCCTAGGATTACTTAAATGAATTGATAGATACGTGCGTATTCACAGTGTGTGTTTTGTATTTTTCAGGTGGTAAGCCAGATGACATTACAGTGCTTTTAGCAACGGTGGCAATATAATAAAATATGTACAATAGAGTCTTGATCATTGTATTATAGTCCATGTCATTGCGTATATGTACCTAGTTATACATCATTATATCCTGTTATGATAATCATTTATTATTTAAATCTAAATAAATGGTTTTGTAAATCATTCTTTGTCGTGTCGATCTCCTACACACAGAAATAACGATGAACTTTTTTTTTCCGCTTATCAGCGAGAATGAAATTATAACTACGTAATATATGGCACAATAACAAAACTCTACAACACTGTAATGCGTTACGGATGAAATGTATAGAAAGTTAACAACAAACTCGGAAAAGTACCATATAAAAGTTATATGTAATAAATAAATGCATCGAATCTTTTTTTTATACAAAGAGACTCAACACATATAATATACTATTACATACAGATTAATGATATACAATGTGTACAGCGATGAGTCAAACTAAATTGAAACATTTTTATTTACTTGCGATGCCATATAAACAACATTTTTACCTAGTATTTACAAAATTACTACTATTGGGTAAGTCATTAACAATTGTCCGAGTGAAAATTCATTGCAATGCTTTGGCTTTCTGCTGATGTACAATTCTGTTTCAAACGATTCGGCCAATTTAATTCTTCCGGTACACATTAGAATGCATTCATTCAATTGGCGATATGAATACATCACAGTGTACGGATGCAACGTGATTTAATTTCAAACTAAAAATGCTATAAATGATGATTTAGCAATCATATAAAAAGAAAAAAGAATATTTTTCAGTCGACTGCATTCACCTAGTCTTGGATTGGAATATATACACACGATATTTATTACAACTCATTAGACATTGTTCCATATTCACACACACACACACACACACATATACAAATACCAGCAGAAAACGGAATGCTATCATACAGTTTGGTAAACACTCTCTGACTTTGAATTAGAAACTTACAAGTACCTTGTAATGTTCCTTTCTTTAAACACCCACAAAAAAAACTATGATGCATTCTGTTCATAAATCTATTACCATGTAATTAATGTAAAGACCAAGGAATTGTCTAAAATATCGGAATAAATAAAAATATTTACATCACTCGATCGTGAAAGGCTTTTACAGTAGAACTTTTCTTCTCTTGGAATCAGGGGTTTCAATTTCGTAATTCCTTAAAAAGTAATGGTATGGTTATGAATTTTATGGTATGAGCTTTTCTTTTTAAAAGGAGGACACGAGGGTATATTATCCAGGCACAATATTGTCGTAAAAATTTCTATTATGCACAGTGTTCAGAATTATTACGAAATCAGCATTAAAACGAATTTAAAAATAATTCACCTAGGGTATATGAACAAAGATCATTGAAATTATTTTTACGCGTGTATTTTACATTTTGTACTTTATAGGCGTTTCGTACGTCATACTCGTTACAATCACCATAAACAAACGCAAATGTGCGGAACAAGATATTTCTTTCGTGTATTCCTTTTTGAAAATCGTCAGCATTATAAATGTATCACAATAGTCGATCATCCGTGAAATACTGTTTTCATCGATGACGATCAATGTATATCTCTTGTACAATATATACTGAAAAAACACACAGATGTTACGCTCGATTCCGAAATTTCTTGTTGAAAAAAATTGTAACCCCTGTAAAAAGTTGGAAGTCTTGTCGTTACACGTCACACGGTAATCGTAGACAATACCATTACTTCGCGGTTTCGTTAATAACTAGTGAAAATGAAGGAACAATATTGTATACGTAATAATAGAAAAGTTTACTTGATATGCCAATCTGTGAGAGATGGTTTGGATGCAGGATCTCGAATTTCGAATCACTGCACATTGGCTTCTTGTCCCCAATTGAATCCACCGGGTCGATCCTCTGGTGGTGGAGTAAAATCTGGATCTTCTGGGTGTGCGTCGAACAAAGTCTTACTGCAAGCAAACAGAGTGCCATTCATAGGTTCTACAGAACATGTTGGATTGTTTTCCCTATCCTTAATTTCTCATTCAGACTTACAGTATTTGTGGAGTCTTAAGAACACGAAAACCTCCCCGTACTCGTGGAAATACATCCTCTGCGAAATAATACATGTGTCCTACAGCCATACCAACTAAATCTACCCATATCGCATTACCAAGGAGTACTGAAAACCCAAGTAGCACCCAAGGCAAATACGGGGCCTGAAACAGATGCACACTAGTGAACCACTATCTAGAAACTACGAGAGGAATTTAAGGCTGAAACTTACTTGAAAGTTTAACAGTCCAAAGAAGTTAAGCCTAACGAACGGATTTCGTCTTGACCAGACATAGACCAGCATAATTGTGAATGCATGACCCAGGAACAAGAAGTTAACAAAAAATGCAAATGCCTAAAGGTGGTTCAGGAAATTTTATAAAAAACCAATCATGTGAAATTGTTGTACACATAATTCTGCGTTTACATGAATTTTTTGAAAACGTAACTGTCATGTAAATACAAATCTAAGTGTATTTGATGTACTAAAGGTATGAAATGATATTAAAAGGATACGATCATAGATATTGCTCCAAAGATGAACATCATTACAAAGTCAGCTGTCCTTCTGCGAAATGAACCCTCCTCCAGCATCCGACAATACCGATATGTGAAAATCATATTGAAGAAGAAATTGAAACCCATATTTCCAAAGAATAAAAATGTTGTTATTAGTCTCCATATCTGAAACAAGTGTGCAACAGTGAAAATCATGGATTGTCTAAAAATGAATTGTTAATACATTCACTACTACTGTTTGTTGCATTTGTAATATTTTCTTCAGTACAATATGTATTTTGGTAACGTACTTGAAAAATGTGTTAGCTCCTTAAAAGTTTATTTATAACTTTATGACTAAAAAAAATAATTAACTAACCACGGCTTTCCACAGTGAAACCCTATTCCATCAGAATCATTAGAAATTGTTCTATCCACAGCATATTTGTGGCATCAGTTTCAACTGAACATCTAATAGGGGTTACATGTCTACATTTTGATATACCACAGCAAAAGAATCAAATAATGCATAAGAAATGGTTGTTGCAAGTACGTGGCACATGGTAAGGAATATATTGAACATACACTATAATTCATAATGTTTGTTTACCTGGTACTGTTCTATGATCAATGTAGGATTGAAGTACAGTCGGAATGGAGAGACCAGGTCTAGTTGCTGAAACGAAGAAAATAAGATGAACTTGCGAACATTTTCTACGATCGTGTATTCTCTACACTTGGAGTCATTTCCGGCGAAAATATGTTGTACGAACCACTGCAACGGTCGTGATGACACAAGCTGTTGTATAAGCTCGTGTCACCACAGGCATTTGCATGTACTCTTCCCGGAACGTTTGATAGGCCATTGATGTAATATTACGGTCTTTCGTTACAACGGGGGACCAGTATTCTTTCCAAACTCTTCCTCGTTCGCGTTTATCATCGCATGATTCCCGTCACTGTGCGTTATCTAAATTAAATTGTTACCCGCATCACGACAAATTTGTTATGCTCAGTTTTGTACACGTAATACGTGAAATTCGTCGGGATCGAATGACGTAGAATCTCTCGACTTTGCTTCGTTATCGATAACGACACGACGCGTGGTCACTTTGTATTCGTCGGAATTTCGAGAATTTTATACACTGAAATTCTTTGCAAACTCCTAATGAAATACAGAGAAACATCTAAACAGAAGAAAAAACATAATGACGTATCACTGTGCAACTTGAACAGGCTGTCCTAAAGAGACTGAATCGAAAAGTCGCGAAAAATTTTTTTTTATGGATACGTCTTCCTATAAAAAATGTTACATTATATTATTGTTTGTACTATTTATAAGAAATGTACGTTTATATTTTATTTCCTCAAACAATTTGCCTGTCCTACACAGTGGTGCCACCGAGAGGCGATTTCCGGAACCCGCCGGAACGGCAAAAGTTCACCGCTAGCGGTGCAATCGCCCACCGCGTTCTCGCAAGACTTTTTACACTGTGTAGTGTATAAGAGAGCTGTTAAACAGTGTTTAGACATCGCTTCTCGGCCTTATGGCTAAGATCAAAGTGTAGTATCTGTTCTTATCAGCTTAATATCTGATACACTCTCCATTGGAGAGTCAGAATATTAATCTGATTTTTGGAAGACGGCGGAGCGTCTGGGGCTTGCTCCACCTCTGCCACGAGTCGGCCCGGCATTGCAGTGCCGCTGGGATCGGCTCAATAAGCCATATACAAGCATAAATTTTTCTTTACTAATCTTTACTAAGCTTTCTCTTTTTCTTTCTTTTGCTTGTCTTTTCACTTTCATGCTCCGCCGTCTTCCAAAAAAATCAGAATAATTGGCGTTTTTCTTTATCCGCGCGTGCTGTGCCAATAAGTGCCACGAAGCGACCAACTACGGGATTCGACTGCGCTCGACTGCTGGCCACCCACCGGTTTCCAATTTGGGGCGGCGGGACGAGAAAATCAGAACCGCGGACACAGAGGACTGAGGGCTCGCGGGCTGTTGAATCGACGAAGCAGGCAAGTGGCGATTTCTCTCTCTACTTCTCCCCTCCAGCGACAGGTGGCGCCTAGTGTACCTCCTGTCGCTGGTGCTGTCAACCCCTGACCCCGCGACAACTGATTCGGTTTGAAGGCTGGTGTCAACGACTCCGAATTCGAGCCGAATTTGTTTGTCTCCTTGAACGTCCCCGGTGATAACTTTCGATCGAAATTATAACCGTGGGACTGCCCATAACATCCTTTTCCTTTGTTTCTTTCCCTCTTTCAAATCCAACTGCCACTATCTCCTCGTTTTTCTCCTTAAAATCGCTGCTTGACTGTGGAATTGATCTGCAGCTCGTGGGCCTCTCTTTTATATTTTTAATACTTGACTGATCCTGTTTTATTCTACTTATATTTATGTATATATTTAACCCCATATACAGGTATCTGTGCGCGTATCGACCGATTGTTTTATATAAAATATTACCGGGCCCTATACACCCGTAATACCCACGCGATCGCGCTTTTCTTTCTTTCTTTTTTCTTTTTTTTTTTCTCTCTAAATAGTGTCTAGTCCTCTTATATGTGTGAGTTTATTTATTTATTTGTTGCGTTATTTATTGAACTAGTGATAAGTTATACACACAATGTCCGCGGTAAAAATAATAATTGAATACCCGTTCCCGGACGAATTCCGCTGCCCCGAGTGTTACGAACTAAATCACGGGAAAAGGACCGGCGGAGTGTTCAAGTCGCACTCGGACCTAATTAAACACGCGAAAAAATTCCATCCGGGCCACACTCTGGAGCATCGCTGCGGCGTGTGTGACGAGATCGGTCGAGGGGGTTACCCCCTCAAGCAGATCAAAGTGCACCACGCCGCGGTGCATGTGCAGGTACAGGCGAGCCCTAACCTCAGCCCGGATGGGGGTCCGAGAGCGACGAGAACGTCGGCCTCCAGCGTAGTCGGATCCCGAGCCTCGGGACGAGGGGGGATCGACAGGTTCATCACGCGACCTGCGACAAACGCGGAAACCGCTGCGGGGAACGGGCGGGTGCCGGAGACGGTCACCGTAGACGACAGCCACCACCTTCAGCCGTCCAAGACGACCCGACCTCGAGCAGCGGCGACGAAGGAAGCGGCTGCGACACCATCGACGACGACAATACCACCTGCGACGTCGACAGCCGCTAGCGGGGCGACCACCACCACCACCAGCCCCGCCACAACGTCGACGGTGAAAACAACGAAACCGACGGCCCCAACAAAGACGTCGACGACCCTGACGCGGCCAAGGAGGACCGCCACAGCGACGGCAACAGGTAAACCACCTCCACCTGTTCCCACTACCGTAACGCTCGCGGTCAGGCCGCGCACCGTCCCCAAAAAACCACCGGCAGCTGGGGGTACACCACCTACACCCCCCGCGGCCTCGTCGACCCTCACGACGGGGCCCTGCACTAGAAGCCGGAGAAGCTCTAGTGTGCCGGTGGAGATCCGGCCGAACATCAGCCGGACAAAAACAACGACGGTGACGAGACCTGGCCCTGTGAAGAGGACATCCCTGGCGACGACGGGGGAGCCCAAGCCCGCTGCGGTCACGCCACCGCCCATAGCAGCGGGCACCACCAGACGCTCCCCGGCATTCAACCCCATCTTGAGGCCGACGCCGCCGGGGACAAGGAAGATGGCGGCATCCCCCACCTACGCCGCCGTAACAGCAGCGAGCGTTACGAGGGCGTCACAGGACAACGGACGGGCTCCAGCACGGAGAAGTGGACTGCGGTCATCGGGCAGAGCGACCTCGCTCCCCCCGGAGACGTCAGGAGGAAACCGCAGTCCACCGACGAGGGAAACCCGGGATCCGGCCAATCTGAAAACCATCCAAGAGGAAGCCGCGATTCCGGAGAAGGACGCTAGGGTCCCGCCCACCCTGCCTGTGACGCTCACGACCACCACCATCACCACCACCAGCTCAGGGGGGCCCATCATGTCCCCCTGCATCCAAGGAGGAGCTGCGACACCCGGTGCCACCACCACATCACCAGATGCAGCGCCGAGGCTCCCCCGTGTGGTCGAGGTAGAAGTAGTGGGGCCGTCGTTGGCGGCCACTCTGAAAGCTATTTTTCCACCCATAGTTTTGCCGCGTCAGGAAGAAGGAGTAAGGACCCCTCAACAACACCAGGAGAGGCCGAGGCCGTCGGAGAAGTTGCCCGTCGACGATAGGAGAATCCTGCCGCCGCTGCCTGCACCAACGAGGCCGAGACCGCCACCGGCGACCGCCCAGGCCATCCGCAGCGACAGAAGAAGCGGTGACCGACCATCCCTGTCGCCCAGATCCCCCGGAAGTGACCCGAGGCAGAGTCCCAGGTCACCAGCAGGGAGTCAAAACAATAATGATAATTTTAATAATAGCGGCGGGTTGAAGTTAGATAATCGCTTCAATATCTTAGCAGAAACTAACTCAACCCCTTTTATTGCAGGTGCGCCCCAGACATGCTCGACGGAAGGGCGAGATCACAATAACAGCAAGAATAAAGTAAGGGAAGGGTTTTTTAATAAGTCCAGGGGGGTGGGTAGTGGGAGAGGTGTAAGACCTCCGCGGAATTCCCCGGGAAGAAAAGGTGCAGGGAGCGGGGCGCGGGTCAATCCTGGGCTGACGGCCCGGCCTGCGGGCGTCATCAGACCAAACACGCGCTCTGGGCGCTCACTGGCCCCGGAACAACGGCAGCCGATGGCGGTCGAACAGGCCCTCCACCGACGCCCGCATACCCGCCAGAGAGCGGAGGAACAGCGTTCGGTGGAGAGGGACTTGCTGATCGGCTTGGCAGAGGCTGCCGTTTCATACGAAGATCTGGAGGAGGTCGTGATAAAAATTGCGGCCTTCCTCCAAGGTTCCGGAGTGAGAGCAGTGAGCGGCGGGAACAGTGGTGCAGGAAGGTCGAACGCTGGCGCGGAGCAGAGGGGAAGTGGATCCGGACACGGACGTGGTTCGAGGGACCGCATCGATCGTCCGGCACCGCAGCAACATCAGCGGAACCAGCGGCCGGAGACGGCCCTTCTGGATAGGGGGGATCTAGTGAGGGAGGCCACAAAGATCCAGCGTCTCTATAGGACCAACCGAAGACGCGCAGTCCAGGGGGTGCTCCTGGGTCCCTCTCAGCACTGTCAAGTGCCAAAAGAGAGGGTGCAGGAGCACTTCAGGGATATGCATGCGTCGACGGGGACGTCCGGAGAGCGGCCTCCCCCACCCCAATATGGGGCTCCGGACGAGTTGAGTACCGAGGCCCTGATTCAGCCCTTCGCGGTGAGTGAGGTAGACCGGAGGCTCCGGCGGACATCAAAATCCGCGCCGGGCCCCGACGGTCTGACTTATGATGACCTGCGAAGGGCTGACCCAGGGTGTCGAGTGCTCACAGCGATATTTAACGCATGCATACGACTGGAGCTGATCCCCACTATCTGGAAGACGTCGAACACGGTGCTGGTACATAAGAAGGGCGATCGGGGCGATCTCTCGAACTGGCGGCCGTTGGCCATGGATGATACGACCCCAAAACTCTTCGCTGCCGTACTAGCCGACCGGCTACTGGCGTGGGCGGTACGCAACGAGCGGCTGAGCCGCTCCCAGAAGGGCTTCCTGCCGTGCGAGGGATGCTATGAGCATAACTTCGTGCTGCAGGAGGTCCTTAATGACGCCCGCAGGTCGGGCCGCCAGGTGGTGGTAGCGTGGCTGGATCTAACCAACGCGTTTGGTTCCGTACCCCACGCCGCCATCTACCGCGCCCTGGAGGAAGCCGGCGTCCCCCCCGCTCTCCAGAACATCGTGGAGAGCATGTATGACGGATGCACAACCCGTGTACGCACCGCGGAGGGATACACTGATCCCATAGGGTTTAACTCGGGGGTTCGGCAGGGGTGCCCGCTGAGCCCTGTCGCGTTTAACCTTGCTCTGGAACCGGTCGTGCGGGTCGCGATCGAGACTGGAGTGGGTTACTCGCTGCACGGCCAACGGCACTCCATACTAGCTTATGCCGACGATCTCGCCCTTATATCGGACTCCACGGAGGGCATGAAGACACTCCTGAAAAAAGTGGAGGCTGCAGCGGCTGGGATAGGACTTCGGTTCAACCCTGCGAAGTGTGCAACACTGCATCAGGACTGCAGAGCCACTCGCGGGGCGAATCCCACCCGCTTCACCCTCCAAAATGAAGAGATTAGGTCCCTGGCAGCCGGTGAGTCCTACGAGCACCTCGGAGTCCCAACCGGTTTCCAGATCCGCCAAACGCCGATCCGATCGGTGGAGGAATTAATCCGGGATCTAAGGTCAGTCGACGAGTCTCTCCTCACCCCGTGGCAGAAAGCCGAGACGGTGGCTACGTTTATTCTACCCCGTCTCGACTTTCTCCTACGGGGAGCACACGTGGAGAAGGGTCCCCTAAAACAAGTTGATAAACTTGTTAAAAGGATGGCGAAATCCTGGCTCCATCTGCCGCAGCGTGCCAGCGCGGAGGTGGTATTCCTCCCCCCCAGTCGTGGGGGTCTTGGACTACTGCCTCTCGCCGACATGGTCGATGTACTGACCATCGCCCATTCGTTCCGTCTACTGACGGCGGATGATGAGGTGGTGAGAACATTGGCCTGGGCTACGCTCCGGTGCGTGGTTGCCAGGAAAATCGGCCGAGAACCGTCGAACCACGACATCGCCGAATACCTCTCCGGCTCGCTGGAGGGGGAATTCGCGCGCGACGGAGGGGACATCTCCTCGCTGTGGACGAGGACTCGTAACGCGACCAGACGATCCAAGGGGGTTCTCGCCGCCGACTGGAAATGGTGTGAAGCGAGGAAGGAACTGGGAGTGACGATGAGAGGCACACGTGAAAGAGATACAACGGTAACGCCGGAATCACGGAGCCAGATCATCCACCGCCTGCGGATGGCTCTGATCGAATCATATTCGTTAAAGCTGGCACGAAAACCTGACCAGGGGAAGGTCTACAGAGCGTCTTCACGGACGACAGCCTCCAACCACTTCCTTCGCGGGGGTGGTTTCCTCCGATTCGCCGATTGGCGTTTCATCCACCGCGCCCGTCTCAGCGTTCTTCCCCTTAGGGGGGCGATACGATGGGGCGACGGCGATAAATGGTGCAGGAGGTGTGGAGAACCTCTGGAAAGCCTTCCCCACGTAATTTGCCACTGCCGCCCGCATTCGGCGGCCTGGCAGCTCCGCCACGATGCCGTTGTGGATCGAGTAGCGAGGGCTTGCCGCCTTCCAGGGACGATTAAAACAAACAGGAGTGTCGAGGGTGTCGACGGCGAGCTGGGTGCGCTGCGCCCTGACATAGTCGTCCGGGACGAGACCACGAAAACCATTATGATCGTGGACGTGACCGTGCCGTTCGAGAATACCGACATCGCGCTTGAGCAAGCCAGGGCGCGAAAAATAATTAAATATAAGCCCCTGGCAGACGAACTGCACGGTCAAGGTTACAGCGTCGTGGTCTCGGCAATCGTCGTCGGCGCTCTCGGGACATGGGATCCGGGCAATGAGCCGGTACTGAGACTCCTAGGAGTCAGTAGTCGGTACGCTAACCTCATGCGCCGGCTCATTGTCTCCGGGACCATAAAGTGGAGCCGCGACATTTACGTTGAGCACGTCTCGGGGGTACGACAATACGCGACTAGAGGTAGTGCCCCTGCTGAGGGCGCGGGACCCTTAGTATAGATACTGTTTCTATTTCTATTTTACTTTTATTTATATTTATTTTATGTTCGCGAGTTATACCGTACCTGACTTAGGGCCAGTACTGGTCCCTATTAATATTAAATAAAACACAGCCTAAAAGACTGACTTAGGACCAGTACTGGTCCTATTTATACCAAACAATAAGTAGATAAGAATCCACACCTGTGTCAGCCCCCGCTGACCAGTGACAAGGCTGTAGCGACTCCCCCGGGAAGACTCTGTATACCCCGGGGGAACATTTATTGAATAAATTTTTTTTTATCTGTTCTTATCAGCTTAATATCTGATACACTCTCCATTGGAGAGTCAGAATATTAATCTGATTTTTGGAAATCGACGGAGCGTTTGGGGCTTGCTCCACCTCTGTCACGAGTCGGCCCGGCATTGCAGTGCCGCTGGGATCGGCTCAATAAGCCATATACAAGCATAAATTTTTCTTTACTAATCTTTACTAAGCTTTCTCTTTTTCTTTCTTTTGCTTGTCTTTTCACTTTCATGCTCCGCCGTCTTCCAAAAAATCAGAAAATAAAAATAATTGGCGTTTTTCTTTATCCGCGCGTGCTGTGCCAATAAGTGCCACGAAGCGACCAACTACGGGTTTCGACTGCGCTCGACTGCTGGCCACCCACCGGCTTCCAATTTGGGGCGGCGGGACGAGAAAATCTGAACCGCGGACACAGAGGACTGAGGGCTCGCGAGCTGTTGAATCGACGAAGCAGGCAAGTGGCGATTTCTCTTTCTACTTCTTCCCTCCAGGGACTGTCCGTGGGACTGCCCATAACATCCTTCTCCTTTGTTTCTTTCCCTCTTTCAAATCCAACTGCCACTATCTCCTCGTTTTTCTCCTTAAAATCGCCGCTTGACTGTGGAATTGATCTGCAGCTCGTGGGCCTCTCTCTTTTATCTTTTAATAATTGACTGATCCTGTTTTATTCTATTTATATTTATGTATATATTTTAACCCCATATACAGGTATTTGTGCGCGTATCGACCGACCTTTATATAAAATATTACCGGGCCCTATACACCCGTAATACCCACGCGATCGCGCTTTTATTTCTTTTTAAATAGTGTCTAGTCCACTTATATGTGCAAGTTCAGTTATTTATTTATTTCGTTATTTATTGAACTAGTGTTAAGTTATGCACATAATGTCCGCGGTAAAAATCATAATTGAATACCCGTTCCCGGACGAATTCCGCTGCCCCGAGTGCTATGAACTAATCAGGGGAAAAGGACCGGCGGGGTGTTCAAGTCGCACTCGGACCTTATTAAACACGCGAAAAAATTCCTTCGGGGCCACACACTGGAGCATCGCTGCGGCGTGTGTGACGAGATCGGCCGAGGGGGTTACCCCCTCAAGCAGATCAAAATGCACCACGCCGCGGTGCATGTACAGGTACAGGCAAGCCCTAACCTGAGCCCGGATGGGGGTCCGAGGGCGACGAGAACGTCGGCCTCCAGCGCGGTCGGATCCCGAGCCTCGGGACGAGGGGGGATCGACAGGTTTATCACGCGACCTGCGACAAACGCGGAAATCGCTGCGGGGAATGGGCGGGTGCCGGAGACGGTTACCGAAGACGACAGCCACCACCTTCAGCCGTCCAAGACGACCCGACCTCGAACAGCGGCGACGAAGGAAGCGGCTGCGACACCATCGACGACGACGATACCACCTGCGACGTCGACAGCCGCTAGCGGGGCGACCACCACCACCACCAGCCCCGCCACAACGTCGACGGTGAAAACAACGAAACCGACGGCCCCAACAAAGACGTCGACGACCCTGACGCGGCCAAGGAGGACCGCCACAGCGACGGCAACAGGTAAACCACCTCCACCTGTTCCCACTACCGTAACGCTCGCGGTCAGGCCGCGCACCGTCCCCAAAAAACCACCGGCAGCTGGGGGTACACCACCTACACCCCCCGCGGCCTCGTCGACCCTCACGACGGGGCCCTGCACTAGAAGCCGGAGAAGCTCTAGTGTGCCGGTGGAGATCCGGCCGAACATCAGCCGGACAAAAATTACGACGGTGACGAGACCTGGCCCTGTGAAGAGGACATCCCCGGCGACGACGGGGGAGCCCAAGCCCTTGAGGCCGACGCCGCCAGGGACAAGGAAGATGGCGGTATCCCCCACCTACGCCGCCGTAACAGCAGCGAGCGTTACGAGGTCGTCACAGGACAACGGGCATGCCCCAGCACGGAGAAGTGGACTGCGGTCATCGGGCAGAGCGACCTCGCTCCCCCCGGAGATGCCAGGAGGAAACCGCAGTCCACCGACGAGGGAAACCCGGGATCCGGCCAATCTGAACACCATACAAGAGGAAGCCGCGATTCCGGAGAAGGATGCGAGGGGCCCGCCCACCCTGCCTGTGACGCTCACGACCACCACCATCGCCACCACCAGCTCAGGGGGCTCCATCATGTCCCCCTGCATCCAAGGAGAAGTTGCGACACCCGGTGCTGCAACCACACCACCAGATGCAGCGCCGAGGCTCCCCCGTGTGGTCGAGGTAGAAGTAGTGGGGTCGTCGTTGGCGGCCACCTTGAAAACTATTTTTCCACCCAGTTTTGCCGCGTCAGGAGGAAGGAGCAAGGACCCATCCACAACACCGGGAGAGGCCAAGGCCGTCGGAGAAATTGCCCGTCGACGAGCAAAGAATACCGTCGCCACTGCTTGCACCAACGAGGCTAAGACGAAGTGGGCGGAAAATATTCCGAAGACTCTACGAACTCATGCTCTGTGGGTTTTGAGATTTTTACTCACTAAAAGCGGCCTCCCTTGGCACATTCTCTTTGTTGTGTGTCCCGCGGAACCGCCGTCAGGCATTACTTCGCGGGCAGGGTTGCTTAGTTTTTCGCGCTACCCTATCGTGCACTTTCTGTTTCCTTCTTCAAGTCGAAGTCGTTTGAGAACGATTACCACATACTCATCGACCGCGTTTCATGTATCTTCGGTGTCCAGCATGAGCGATACAATATTCTCGGGGATGATAGTTCGGCCCAATCTTCCTTGTAACACGTTCCTTTCGCTGTCAAAGCGATGTCAAACCAAGAAAACGTGCTCCGCGTCTACTTCAAATTTCTTGACATGCTGTACATGCGAAACTGTCATCCAGTCTGGATCAGTGATCGAGGTTTAGCTACAGTAGCCTCATCTTCTGCTTTTAGCCTTTTCCGTCCCCCATACGGTCCCTCGAGGAACGAAGCTTGTTACGAGGTAGTTTAAATTCAACACCTCAATCGAACTAAGTCAACTGCAGCCACCGCAGGAACCACTAAAGACAATGTCTCCGGAATCCTAGACAAGGTGAAGAGCAGAGCAGAGCAGGAGTGAAACAGAACATGTACGTAGTTCGGGAGATCGTGACAATCGTCAAGAACCACAAGAACACCAGCGAAACCAATAGCAGAAAACGACCCTTCTGGATAGAGGGGACACAACGAGGTATACAATCAAGATCCAACGTCTCTTTCGAGTTAACCGTAAACTTGCAGTTCAAGAGGTTCTTCTGAGCTCTTCTCAGCACTGTCAGTAGCAGGTGCAGGTGTAAATGTTGTGCCTGACCCGACTGTGCTGAGACCGTTCTTTATATGCCACATCAGATTCATCCTTGTCGATGTCCTAGTCGTCGGAAATCTTGCTGCGTGAACTTGCTGCTGTTCTGGCGAGGCTGATGGTGATGGTAGTCGCTATGACGGCTACTGGTGTTGTTTACCGTCCCACAATAGCAATCGATCAGCCAGTATAGCAGATTAAAGTGCTGAGGTCCTGTCATCCATGGCCAACGGTCACCAGTTTGAAACCCTTCTTGTGAACCAGCATGGTATTCGATGTCTTCCAAATAGAAAAGACCAACTCCAGACGAACGCAGGATGGCTGTTGTCGTGCAGGGTATCCATTAACCGACACCTATCCATTCCCTGCAGCAGTCTCAGGGTTTGTTAAAAGTTGGATGAAAAATCTGTCAATCCACCCCAAGGTCGGGGATCCAGCTGTGCTTGAAGCCGATGTCCTCGTTGCCATCGAATCTTCCACATCCGGGCTCAGGTTCCTACTTGCCAGACACGCCGCAGTGATGTATTAATGTGTGTCCCGGATGAAATTTTTTGGTTTGTTTGATGAAGTCCGTGTGCGACTTGAATACGACTTCTGTTTTCTTCCCTTGATTCAACTCGTAACATTCCAGACATCGGAACTTCTGGAACAAGTAAATGACAATAATTTTAATTATGGGCATTTCGATTAAAAGCTTACACTAAATAAATAAATAAATAAATAAATAGGGCAGGAATAATAATATTGGATAAAAATATAATAATGAAAACAGTATTACGGGTGTAAAATGTCTAGTAATTTAATTCACGTAGGGCCAGTACGAGCCCTTATATTGTCTAAACACCCCGGTAAAATTTATTCTTTATTATTAAACAAGTAATCAGTATATTAGAAAACGGTATTAAGAAGAAAAAGAGAAAGAATTCCACAACTAAATGACCCAGTAATTACAGCTGATATTTCGAAAATATTCAGAAAACCCGTTTAGTGTTGAAAATGTTAGGATATTAAAAAAAAAAACTTTCATGGTCGTGTAGCTTAACAAAAACCGTGCGTCAGTGAGGAAATTTAGAATTTATTAAAGGAACAATAAATAACTGGATTTAATTAAATATTTTTAAAAAATATCTAAAAGAATATGTTCGAAAATTAGGGACAATAAGTTCGTTTATAGTTAATAAAAATGATTATTATTATATAACTGACGAAAAGTTATTTAAACACCCCCTCTAATTTTTTTATACAATTCATGAAGACATATTAAACTATAAATTGATAACTCAACTTTAGTCAAAATCCCTCTCCAGTTATTAAACTAACAAAATTTGCACATTGTACGATTTTCATTGTATCTGTACAAATACTTTAAATTATTTTTAAGTTTGTTTATAAATTATTCATTAAAGCACACGAATATCACATGTATAAGTACATATTATGTTTTTCTTCGGCTGTATTTATTTTTGTATTTATTGTCCCGATAACTTTCACATCCTACGTAAATGTATGAATTTTGTAACTTTATGTTAATATCAAAGAAGAATGCAAGAAAGCAAAATTTGTCTGTTCAAGAAAACAATGCAATTTGATCAAAGTCCAATATTTAATTTGTGTGTATTAGACGAAACAACGTAAATCGTGAAAAAATTGGTTTCTGTGATTTGTGTCAACAAATTAATAGAAGAATTTACGTTTCAAATTATTATTATAACAGAAATAACTCGTCATTAAATATAATGTGCACGTAACGTGTATTTCATACGAAACTGAACAGAAAAGAGAATAAATATCGCTTAAAACTTACTTCTTCTTTGTGATTAAAATACGATATTTAAAACGATATTATTAAATCATGTATAATATAAAACTACATTTGTTTCACTGTAATTTATAACGTACCTTCAGAAAATTCATCCGTGAAGTATTCGAAAATTACAACGCAATGAAATTCGTTTTCACGCAAAACAACCTGCCCGTACATTATCTCAACACCGAATGTGACCGAGAGAACGGTTAAGATGTTTACATTCCGATCCGAAAATACTCTGCGACCGCCACCACGGTCAGAAGGAATAACACAAGATATCTCTCTCGTTCTGCCTAAACGAATCGTAAATTATTACTGTTCCCTTTAGTATATTTATTTATTGTTTACGTTAAATAAATTAATATAAATATATTAATATTGTTTATACGAATTGCGCTATTTAATATTCAATGAATCAAATTTTTATTAATTTTCCTATCGACGTGCTGTAGTCACGTGACATAAAACGTGCTGCCATCTTAGGAGCTGTCAAAGATTTGAAAATACTTTATCAGAGAAATCAAATATTGAGGTTACTTTTTATTTACCTTTTAGAAGAAAATACCTACATATAAACGAATCTCAGCTGTATCGATGGGAAAAATCATTATGTTCTAAACAATTGATTATCTTGCAGAAGAAAGGCCGTTCACGTTCCTCCGCGTCGCTTGTCAAAATGACGTCCAAGACGGAGGCTACACTGGAACATTTTTATATATTTAATGGAACTTATGCGAAAAAGGAAGGGGAGGCAAGTACACGAATTTAAATTGTAAAATATTTGGATATATAGAGACAATCAAAATAACTTATTGTTTGTTTTCTGTGCAGGAAGAAAAAAAGATACTCTATTATTATCCGGAAAGAGATATAGATGCTCAGATTAAGAATATAGGGTTCAGCGAAGCAATTATTAAATTTGCAGAGTACGTACATTTGCAACTACATCCTTACAAATATCCTGACGGCTTTCTTTATCGGGTTAACAAGCTATTAATGTCCTCAGATCGTTCAACCCTGGACAGCCCTGTGATTATTGTCATACACACAAAACTCGACAAGTATATTATCAACCAGAACCAAATTTTTGGATGGTAATGGTAAGTTTCCTTGTGATACATAAAGAAGAAACTGAATACATATATTGAAACTTAACATTTATACTTCGTCCACAGATTGTTGGACTGCCGTATGTTTGTAAAGAAAAAGATGGTAATAAATATATGGAATATCAGCACGATGAAGTCTCTAGCAGTGTATGCCAAGGTATATTGAAACAAGCGTACGTTATGTTCAGACTGTTCATGGGCTCGTTTGAAACTATCATCAATGATCCTGAATATGGCTCCATTATATTACTGAAACACAAACTCGAACATTTTTATTCAAGGGTGAATATATTTATGTACTTCGAAAATTTCTTTCTTTTATCGTAACTGAAATACTTTTAAGATGCTTAAGACCTTTCTCTGCAGTATCTGCTGTCCCTCAAATTGAACAACAGCGACATTCTGGATGTTTTCCAAGGCTTACAATTTTTACCTCTGGATAAGATAACATTTTTACGAGTACAGTGTTTCATGAATCTTATAGAAGCTATGTTCTCTCAAGTCAAGTACACAGCATTCTTGTATAACGATCAAGTTGTATGGTCAGTACCACTGATATTTATATATCATTATAAAGCAATAGTATAAATAATATGTAATTGTATTACTGTATAGGAGTGGCTTGGAACCTGAAGATATGCAGGTGGTTTATAGTTACTTGGTGGGGACACTTTTACAGGCACACCTTGAGAAAGAACTACACGGTGGTTCAATGCCTAGAAATTCCCCTTCGCCGTTCACCAGTTCGCATTATGGAAAGTTAGTATCTGTGAAATTATTTATCGTGCCAACTATAATACTTCATTAATTAAAATTTAATTTTTCAGATTTGTCACTGGTCCGTGCAGTATTAACGAACCGAGTCTGATTGGAAAATCTCCGACAGTGTTCATAAATTATTCCACGAAACCGATTGCTTTGTATTTGGTAGTTTATCGGGCTCTGAGTGCAACTATTTGCCTTTTCGTTGACAGTAAATATTTCGAATGTAATTACGAATCTAGTTATTGCGGTAACACTAAAAATGAAATACTTGTTTCTTTTTATGCAGGCAAAACAAGTTTATTAATGGACTTCTTCAAAAGTCTGGATAGCTTTCTTGGCCCACAATTGACTACACTTGTTAGCTCGGTCGCGGAACAGTGTGCGAAACACGTGGTGGCTACGCCCGAGTCTTGTACAAAGTACCTGTATTTTAATAAGCTCAACTTAGCGTATAAAAGCACGATACATCTGGATAATAGACGATGCTCCAACGTGCTCACGACACCTGAAGTGTTGAGGGTGATCACTGATATATACAATGACACGAATAAGTTAGTACACACCAGTTTCGTTTAACCGTCATCCATTCTCCAGTTGAAATACATTTCGTCTTATTTCAGATTGAAAGAAGCTGGCGAAATTGTCATAAAAACCATGAGCGACTATTGGGTCATAGGAAAGCTATCAAACTTGAGGGAATTTTTCGTGGTCATTCAACAAAAGAGTGCCAGCTTAATTGAGATAGAAGGTACGTCAGAATTTTCTTATACACTTATATACCATTTATATAATATAATAACGTTTCTTTCAGAGGAAGTCAAACGACTGTGCGAGAAACAATTGAAGAGCATATTTTTCCATTAATGATCAGTGTGTCATCTAGCTCAGTACTGTTTATACGTCGTATACAAGCAATATATACTCTAATCTATACCATTGTAATTACAAAAGGCTACAACATAATTTATACATAAAATTTACTGTAAAATATAAATTCTGTACATACATAATATATATTTTTAATATATTGAAACAGCTCGAACAGAGCGTAGTTCTTAGATATTTCACTAATTACTAGAAAAACACTCGCTACTATTAATCGAGCGATTCTTCTTCCTCCGTGTCTTTCTTCTTCCGAACGATGTTAGAGAATTTCTTCAATTTCGCTACAAAGAATCCGTCCATATTATGTACATGCGGATAAAATCGTTTAGTCAACTTTAACGAAGGATGAAATCTGTGCTGACGGTAGCTAGTGAAACCCTCGGTACCAAACTCCAAGCCAGTGGGCACCAGCTTAACGTCACGTTTCTTAAGCGCATAATCTACCACCCACTCGTTCTCCTCCGGAAGGATCGAACACGTGGAATAAACGATAATTCCACCTGATTCCGAGCGAGCATTCGCACAGTCTATAGCTGCCAGAAGTAACTCCCTCTGTAACGTGCAGCAACGTTGAATATCAATTTCGTCTTTGTTCGTTTTAACGCTGGGATCTTTGGAAACTACACCAGTGCCGGTGCACGGTGCGTCCAACAGAACTCTGTCGAAACCTTTGATAACCTAAAATCGATGTAATTAATATTCCTTGAACTGTCGAACTTCATCTTAAACCAAAAGTGTTTGTATCCAATAAAGAAAAACTGATTTACTGAAGATGAATAATTGTGAATGCTTACTGTGGGTAACTTTCGTCCGTCGTAGGAACAAATCACAGAATTTACGATGCCAAGCCTATGGAAATTACCAACTACAGCCTTTATCCTATCCTCGTTCACGTCGTTCGAGAAAAGTACACCTGTATTCTTCATAAGCGCCGCTATGTGCGATGACTTTCCACCAGGTGCAGCACACATGTCCAAAATCCTTTCGTTTTCCTTCGGCTCCAACGCCATAACCGGCAAAAAGCTAGACGCACCCTGTAGAATATAGTGCCCAGCCAGATATTCCGGCGTCGCGCCCATCGGGACTTGAGAAGAATACACAACTAATCCTACTTTTGTCCATTTCCCTATCGGATCCAGATTGACTCCTCTGTTGATCAGAGCCTAAAAGACAATACTCAATACAACACCGAACACGATATATTAGACGTGTCAACGAGTCAATTTTAGTAAATACTTCTGCCAAATCACGCCTACGCGTCTTTAACGTGTTCGTTCGTAACGTCATGGGCCTCTGAATTTCGCTCGATTCTAAAAATTCTAGCAGTTCGTCCAGTGGAAATATCTGCATCAGTTTCTGCATTAAGAAATCGTTGTAACTGTAGTATGTGCATAAATCCGTTTTGAGTATGTCCATGTATTCTGACCGTGATCTGTAAGGTGAAAAGAAAAATAAGCGCCGTCGAGGATTATACTATTATCTGGTGATTGTACCTGTTTGGATCACGCAATCTTTTGAAATCTGATAATATCATAATAACATCCTTCATACGTTGCTGTATATCTTTGAGATTGGTAATGTTTGCGAGCTCTTCTTCGGAGGGAAAGGTGAAGACACACTGTTGCGCCATCATATCATTCATTTCCTCATCTGCCATTTTTCTGGAAAGAAAATCGAAGGAAAATGAGGAAAAGAGAGAAACATTAAGACTACTCGATTTACACGGGATATTTACTGTTCTTTCGCTTGTTTCTTCTTCAATTTTTTATTTGCTTTTTCTATGGGCAGCAAATCGTCGTCATCTTCATCGTCATCTTCTCCTTCCTGCTGTTTATCCTGATCCATATCTTCGTCCTCTTCTGATCCATCACCCTGCTTAAATTCATAATTGCTATCAAGTTCTTTGTTACTTTCTTCAGCTTCACTTGCGTCATCCTCATCACTGTCTAATAACTTTAGTTTCGTGCTAGTTTCCTGCTCATTTTCCATTACTTCTTCATCGTCCAACATATCGTCGTCATCATCGAATTGTATTTGTTCGTCGTCGCTGCTTACACTGCCATTTGTAACTGGCACAGATTTCAAAGGTTTCTTCTTCTTTTTCTTCAGTTGTTTAGACATACTTTTGACATTCTAGAATAATCCAAAGCACGCATAGTTAGTATCATTAATAATACAGAGAATTTAAGAGTTAAACAATAGGGCTTACATTTCCATTTATTGTATCTTCTGTGACTTCGCATTTTTTCTGTTTCTTCTTCAATTGTTTGGATAGATCTTTCACAAACTAATGTCACACAGAACAAACATAATCATTATTGTTAATGGTACAGGGAGTTTAGGTATTAAATACATGTACTCACATTTTCATTTATTGTATCTTTTGTTTCTTCATGTTTCTTCTTCTTTTTCTTCAGTTGTTTAGAAACATCTTTGACCATCTAAAATAAAAAGTGTATATAAACCATATCTTCAATAACATTAAATAAAGAACCTACATTTTCATTTATTATATCTCCAGTCACTTCATGTTTCTTCTTTGATAATTTCTCTTTCAAACTTTGCTGTTTCAATAATCGCTTTTTTGCACGTTGCCTCTGCCTATGACTCAAATTCTTTTCCTCTTTCACTGGAAAATAAAATGACATGCTTTAGACTTTATCTTATGTTTTTCATTAACTTTTACTATACAGTATGCATGATTGGACTATCTGATACACACCAAGAGAATTGTATCTGTTAACATAAGTAAATAAAAGTAGAATATTCCATACCTAGAACTCCCTTTGGGAATGTTGGATCTCCTTGCTTTTTAGCCTTCCTTCCGCGCCCAGTCGGAACAGTTGTCCCATCGAATTTCGCTTTTCTTCCCATCCTGCTTTATATTTTACAATTTACACTTTTCAAAGCGAACACGTGAGTCCTAAGTTAGGACTCCTAACCTGTCGTTTCTATTTACCATGGATTACCATGAACTGCATCAACTGCATCTTACGGTACCGCCAACATTCGAAGCAACAAATGCATCGAGTAACTGAAAAGCAGATTCGTTTAGAAAAGTAGTTCGATATGCATAATTCTTCAGTATTCTACCTATATTGAATAAAGATTATGTGCAACGGAATATAAAAAAGTAATCGTTAGGTAAAAATACAGAGTTTATGAATTGCAAAAGGTACATAGAGAAATTTTACATAGACCCAAATGTCCCTATATATACGTATTAAAGAAACGTTGTTTCTCATCAACGATACACGTGTTTTGTATTGTGATGTACAGTTTGCACAGCTTTCTGCAAATTTACGTCTTTAGAGACTAAGTGACGAGTGCAGGAATGAAATAGATATATATATATATATACGTTATTCATTAAAGGTTCTATTTGGGTAAAAACAGTATGATAATGTCGTTATTATTATAAATTATCAATTTTCTGAATTACCGTGTTATATGTAGAAAAAGAATGGGGATAACGAAGCAAGAAGCACATCGACCTGGCGCGTTTAAACAATCGAACAAGCCACATAAAACTGGAAGACACCGCAGTAAAGGTTCAATAAGCAGCGATGTTAAAGGTAGTATAATTTACACTTAAACATGTCACGTGCTGACTGCTGATCTAATGTATTTTCTAATGTTACAAATGCATGATTCTATAGGCAAAATTGGGGTGAAAGGACTGTCAAAACGTATGCACAAGAATCTTGGGAAGGAAGCTCGGAGGCATCAGTCTTCGCAGATAAGAAAAAATAAAAGAGATGAAGTGTTGCAGCAGAAAAGAAATCTGGGTGGATCTCATTCTGCTCCAATTTTAGTATGCGTTGTTCCATTGCAAGAGGACTTGGATATTCAGAGTCTGTTATCCATAATAACAAAAGCAGATGAGACTGCAAGTGTGACTAATAGCCCATGTGGTACAACACACATAAGGTATATTGTTTGAAATTGTGGATAGCATTAGTTAAAATATGAGTAATTCATTGTGGTATTGTTTGTGACAGTGTACCCAGATTTAAACAACGATTTTCCATTGTTGTACCACCAGTTGGTAATGTGTTTGCCACATTGGATGTTGCAAAGGTGGCTACAACTGTTCTGTTTGTTGTTTCTGCTGTAAATCAACCAGAGAATAGCCCCAGAGAGGAGGTTCTTGATCAATGGGGGAAAGAAATCATTAATCCTTGTATCGCTCAGGGTTTAACTACTCCAGTGGTAGCATTGATGAATTTAGAGAGTCTTCAACTAAAAGTATTACACAGAAACTTATTGTAATGTATATTGAAACAATATAGTGTTTATTCTTTACATAAATTTAATTGCAGAAACGTCAGGATTATAAGAATCGTGTACAGACTGCAATCAACAAATGGTTGCCCGATGAAAAAGTCTCACAATTGGATACAGCTGTCGACGCTTTAAACGTTCTAAGACGAGTTGGTTCTCAAAAACAGAGAATTGTGTCTTATAAGAGTAAAAGACCTCATTTGTTGGTTGAAGAAGTCAAGTTTAATTGCAATGAGGTGAATTTTCGATTGATTGACTATTTACTATAACAAAACTGTGAATAACGATCGAGTTTAATATTATTCAGGACTCAACAGAACTGGGCACACTTATGGTGTCAGGGTATCTCAGGGATGTACCATTATCGGTTAATGGTTTAGTACATATACCTGGCTTTGGAGATTTCCAAATGTCCCGGATCGATGCTCCTGAGGATCCCTACCCAATAGAGACGAAACAACGAAAACATGGTGATGCAATGGATGAAGAACCCTCCGTCAGAGTTCTCGAACGTGCAGATTCAAAGAAACAAGTAATTCTGTGAATCGAAATAAAATAATTGTCTGATTTCAGTAACTAGACATAGAGATTTATTTGTTTAGGAATCTCTTGTCAGCGAAAACATACCCGATCCCATGGACGCTGAACAAACATGGCCTACGGAAGAAGAATTGGCTCAAGCTGAAGCCACTAGAAAGAAGAAAATCGTGAAAAAAGTACCAAAAGGGACTTCAGAGTATCAGGCAGCTTGGATCCCCGACGAGGATGGAGGTAACTAAATTCAATGATTATTTTTATAAAGATACATGCATACCGTATTTCTGTAATACTTCAGAGGAACTAGATGAGGAGTATTCGGACGACGAGTCGGAAGAGAGGATGTCCGTAGAGGAAGCAAAGTCTCAAGCAGATAGTGACGCAGAGGCAGAAGAAGACGAGGAGGAATACGAGACGATCACAGTCTCCGAAGCTGCTCCAGATGAACAGAAATACGACCAGGATATTGATATGATGGAGGAGAAAGCAGCTATAGAGAAATTGAAATGTATGTTCACCAGCATAAATTATGCTTTAAACCTATAACTATAAAATTCTGTTTCGAATACAGTGGCAAAGTTGGACGCACAGTTCCCTGATGAAGTGGACACACCCCAAGATACACTGGCAAAAGTGAGATTTCAAAAGTACCGTGGACTGGAGTCATTCAGAACAAGTCCATGGGATCCAAAGGAAAATCTGCCTATCGATTATGCCCGGATCTTCCAGTTTCAGAACTTCGACAGAACAAGGAAACGTATATTCAAAGAGTATCAAGAGACAGATGGAGCTCTGGTAAATTCACCAACGTTCGAACTCACCGAGTCTCTACATTGAATTGTGTGATATGACTGGTCGTTTGTTACAGCCTGGATGGTACATCACCGTTCATGTTGCAAACGTCAGAAGGGATCTTTTCACTGCGTTTTGTACATTGGAAAATCGTCCATTGATAATCTTCGGTTTACTACCGAATGAACAAAATTTAATATTCCAATGTGGGTTCAGAAGATTCACGGCGTGTCCAGTATTTAGTCAACACACAATTGGAAATAAACATAAGGTGCGTTATATTTAAACCCCTTACTTATAACTTCGATGGACAGTTCCTTTATTCCGAAAAATTGAATTTTTCTTTCAGTATGAACGTTATTTTCAACCAGAGAGCACTGTTGTGGCAAGCATGTACGCGCCAATTACTTTTCCACCCTGTCCGGTACTGTGCTACCTGGAGAGATTGAATGGATCATTGGTAAGCATCGATGACTGTCGTATTAACTGTAGTGTCCAGCTAAAATATATATTGACACGTTGTCGTGAAAGCTCTAAGTCCTCTAAAAATGTTTTCACAGGAATTAATTGCAACTGGTAGCGTGTTGTCCGTAAATCCGGACAGAATTGTCGTGAAAAGGGTAGTTCTTAGTGGTCACCTTTTCAAAGTGAACAAACGATCAGCTGTTGTGAGATTCATGTTCTTTCACCGAGAGGACATTCATTGGTTCAAGCCGGTTGAACTACGCACAAAATATGGTCGTAGGGGACACATAAAAGAACCGTTAGGTAAATTAATTTTAGATAAACTGACTTAGGTTAGATTCACGTTGGAGCTGGGATAAACGATCAGAGCGGTGATAAAGAGTAAAGTATAGAAATAGAATCTATCGTTTCCTAAGGGAAGTATTCATGTTGGAGCAGCGAGCAGAGCAACGCTTATTATAAGTACGATGAACGATAAAAGCAACGAGAAACAAATATTTCTTTTTCTTCGCTGTTATCGAAGCACCAACATAAATGTACCCTTAGTCAGAATTCGTGGAATCGAGCAGTCAGTGGTTTCTGTGATTGAGATCGAACAACAGGTAAATATATTGGATCGATGCTTCTGTTTTCAGGTACACACGGCCACATGAAATGTGTATTTAATGGTCAGCTGAAATCGCAGGACACGATCATGATGAATTTGTATAAACGAGTGTTCCCAAAATGGACGTACGAGCCTGTGCTTTTAACGCAATCATCTAATCGGGAAGAGGAGAACATGAACGTGGAATAACATCTGTCGCACAGTATTTAAATGTACATACGAATATACACAGAGGTTTTTTGTGAAATAAAATGTTTTCGTAACTATAAAAGATGTGGATTATATTTAGCATTCTCGTAGTCATCGTTCGTAAGTTTTCGATTTTGAAATACCCACCCTGTAATTGATGACAGAGCCGGTCACGTGACACGAATTCCATCCAATCTGGTTTGTCTGAATACTTTGTTTGTACCGTTTGAAAGGTGACATTTAGTTAAACAATATTTAGTGATAATTTCACCGCAAGACAATTTTGTAAAATTGCGGGACAAGTTTAAAATAGAATGGATTTAGATACTGCCTATATTGGTAACTGATATATTGGTAACTTTACCATAGAAATATTGACAGAGAATCATAAGCATAATAGACTAGGAGCTAATGAATTTTCCCATTTTGAAACGAATGTTTTCTTTATCTTAGAGCCACTGCTTGAAGACTGGTTAGAAGGTATACGAACAGATGTTAGAGAACAAGAAGATCTTGTTAGAGCGAATGACGAATTTTACATGCCTTTTGTGGGTAACTATTAATAACTATTCCCTGCAAAACAACAATTATACTTTAGCAATGTGCGCGTACATTTAATTACATTTGCAGCGATTCCAGTTCCGATCGTCAGTGCAATTTTCAAGATAACAGAGCACTTATACTTGGGTCCAGATACTAGATACATTGCCATTCATTTATATGATAAGTTTATGTGTAAATACTTCTGGGAAGTGTACAAAACCGAGGCTGCGGACCATACAGAAAATTCTTGGTCTCAAGTTTGTAGGAAGATATCCAGTCAATCAAAATTGTATCTTATGTCGTGTCTGCAATTAGCCAATAAAATGGACTCACATCCTAAAAACTTGGGGATATCGCAAGTACATACACACTTTGTCTATGAACGTTCAAACTATTTAATTCAACGCACCTTTGTTTTAGGTGCTCGATATTTTACAATGTATAGACAAAAAGTCTGAATACAACCATAGTGTGGTTTTCTTGTCGGAATTCAAGGTATTCAAAATGGTAGGATTTAGAATGCCATTTTGTACACCACTGAACTGTATACAAGTGCTATTAGCTGCAACTGGTCTAAAAGACACACCAAATATGCAAGATTTGACTATAACTTTATTAGACTTAGTCTATTTACAGGTACAGATTCATTATTACCTACTTGAGCCTTACCGTTATGGAATAATTAATGAAACAGAGATATATTCACAGCGAGAGAAACTATACTCTCATCTGCAGTGTCTGGCTCAGAGACATATTGCGAAAACAGATCAGGAGAAAAGGAATCTCATGACTTTGAAAACGAATGTATTATTTCTGGGAGCTTCAATTGTCCTCTGTGGAATTTTTTTTTCCTGTATAGATGCTGAAACAGGAAGAATCATCTCATCCAAGTTGTCAGACTTAGTAGATATAGAGTCGGATAATATTTGGGATATGGCAAATATTCTTCTTGTACTAGCAATTCAAGAATAAATGACAGTTTAAGAAATAAGTTGATTTAAACTACAGATGAGGTATAGGACACTATACCTAGTCGATGGCCTTACCTTGCCTTACCATAAGACCGTGCAATCTATTATGTACATGTATATATCTATCAGAGTTGGACAAAATGTAATCTAATTACAAAATTCAAATTACAATTACAATGTAATTATACTATAACAGTAACTATACTAAGTAACTATACTAAGTTTACAATAAAAATTACAATGTACATAAATGTAAAATTCCAATGTAATTGTCCCGCAATTATATTGCAATTACATTGTAATTGGAATTTAGATTTTCTAATTAGATTACATTTTGTCCAACTCTGATTTCTATACATTAACTTCCGCGCCAAATATAAAAACCGCGGCTTTTCCGTTTTATCTGACAAAAAACATTCGTTCTTCGTTTTTGGTTGATACGTAGATGCCCTCTATGTACCGAGTGCAACACTTTTATGATTTCTTTATGCACCACTAGGCGACGCATCGTTTATCCCTTTCTCGCAAGCATTATAGTACTACGTACTGTATAAGATAAGTGCTAAATGAGTGAATATTCATCGGAAAAATGGCATAAAGGTGTTTTCGACGGGGGTTGGAGCTACTTCCATCTTTGCTCCAACTTGTAGGGAGTGTGTAGCGTCTTTCCATCTTCGCACAACTCAAACCTACCACCGTCGTGAGTCAATTTCTGGCAGTTAAACGGCTGCCAGGATTGACTCGAAAATTCTTAATAAAAACATAACTTTGACAATTTGCATGGACAAATGAGGCTGATATGGGGTATAAAGAGTCCTTGTAAAAATGTAAATTTTCTACCAGCGTCAGACTTCTTCTGTATCTTTGCGTCTGAATTGCTACATTGTAGCAGACGTTATGTTAATAACCGAGATGATTGAATTGCACGGAAAGTTCGCGACGATGGAAAAGATCGAAGATTCACTGCCTATGTAATTATTGTAAAATTCGCATTGCCGCGTCGAGGAGCGCCTCTACCATTGGCACGCAGAATTAAATAGACATGACGCCAAACGTAGTCAGTGGATTAATGTTCTCCTGTAAACATGTAAATAAATTGTTGTCGTTTAGCTGACCAGTTCATGTGACGAACCGTGCGAGATCTGGCGTTGTATGTGTAGCTATGTACATGTAGGGCCGTAGAGTATTCGTTAGAATCCTAAACAATCAAGTGCAAAAAAAGGTGGTAAATCTAACCGTGGAATGATCCTAATGTATTAATCAGTTTTTCAGTTTCATTCGTAATTTAGGTATAGATATCGTGATATCTCTAGAGTTATATACTTGGTGATACTATTTAGACACGGGTGTACGAACTGGAAATTTGGATCGGAAAAGAAGCCAGGTTTTGCGTTTGTAAGAATATTCTGTGGCACGGCTGTTTCCCCAATTATCCAAAGGTGCGTACGAATACTGTATAGCAAGCGGTAAATTGCACGTCACTTTCTGTGTTCCCTTTCACGTGCGCAAATTTGCTACTTGGCACGCACTCGGTCGTTTTCTAATCATTTTTCTTAATTGTTCGTCTTTTACGCGTCTCTCGCATAAAATTCAGCCCTTACGTCAACACGACAGTTATACGCCGCTGAACGAAGGATAATAATTTTAATTATGTTTGACAATAATGTGGACTACTGTAATTCGTACTATACCATGTTAAATGAGGGCTGCCGGATAGGAATTTTCCAATAATCTAGTCCACTATGATTATCCACAGAATTTGTCCAACTGTTTCTACCATGTTCTTCCTTACTGATGCTATTTTAAAGAAGCTTAATCCCTTGCAGATGAATATTCCAATGTACAAACTTCTCGGAGTTGTAACAACGCTGCTTGTATGTGTTTTTGGAATTGGAACGACTGTGAAGCTGTTTGTTTGCCTGGCAGCTTTAATTTTAGGGTAAGATTCAATTCCTACAAACTGTCTAGATATTTTTAACACTTGTGTGCTTACATGAAGTTTTGTCACAGAACAATCACATGCGTGTTTAGAACCTATGGCCCGAATGTTGATGAAGTTATTAACACTGAAAGGGAAGACTTAAATAAGAAGACTGAAAAATTTCGGCAGGTTAGAATACAGAGAGATATGCAATAAAGTCATTCGACAGATAATGATTTTTGCCCAATCTAATCTTCATTACGTTATTCAGTATATCCTAGATTTATCAAAGCAGAAGATGAATATCGCATTAGACAGAAGAATCACCGGTAGCCGTATCATTGATGATTCCTTGCAAGTACATACTCACTTTAAGCATTTCACTAACTGTGTGCGTGGTCCATGTATATACATATATATATATATATATATATATACGGTAACTTAGCAATTTGCAATTTCCTTTGTATAGGAAATCTTAGATTTTGTTATCAGAGATTATGTGGAACCTTGGTACAGCGTGATTACAGATGACAAAGAGTTCGTATACTCTGTCCGGAACACTGCTCAAAAGATAGCTATCAATATTGCCAATCTGTACGTAACACAGACACCAAACTGAAGCCTTATAAACGGGGTCTGGGGCTTAATGTCTACTCAAAGAATCTGTTCTGAAACAGAGTGAAAGGTGTGGACTGGATACCATACTTAACGACTCGTCTTATCGACGATACAGCCTCCCACGTGAGGTTGTATCGGCAGGCGACGGCGAGGATGAAGCAGCTCCGCACGAGGAAATTGCAAAAAGGTAGCGCCAGCTCGTCGAGCACGTCTAGCGGCACCCCGAAGAGAACACCGACCCACAGACGAAACAAAAGCGAGACCGACGTATCCTGGTATTCTCAATCGAAGTTCTACATACCGAATTTGTCGTCCCTGACCGAACCGATTGAGATCGGTGAGGAGAAGACGGAGGACGAGTCGTTGGAGAAGATATTCTTCGATCTCGAGGTACAAATGGAGAAGAATCTGATCAGCCGGGATCTGGTGTGCACCGACAACGACCGGGAACTCGAGTTTCTCGTCGAGATATCAGAGATTCTGTTGTATCTGGTACTACCGAAAGAGGACGATCTCGATTGTCTGACTGTCAGAATTATATTAAGGGAGCTGCTAGCGAATGTAGTGATTAAACCCCTATTGGATTTATTCTCTGACCCTGATTATATTAATCAGGCGTGTATATGGCTGGTGAGTGCGAGGTTTTTAGCTAACCAAGAGTTCGGTTTAATACGGGAATATATAAATGATGTTTCTTTCAGTGTATTAAGGAGGCTGGCTTGCCAAGGGACGTGTTCTTGACGGTGATCAGAATCACGGACAGCTTGGACGAGCTGACAGCGACGAAAAGTGTAGTCTGTAAGGAAATAGCTCATTTACGTTCGAAGGAGACCGCAGCCGAGGATGATCTGTCCGTAAAACAGCAGCTGAATAGTTTACTATACGTGAAGAAAATATTAGATACACGGATCATCGCGATGCAGAAGGGTCTCGAGTCCGAGACGGACGGGATCGATGCTCAACCGGAGTGGAACAGGCTCCTGATACCTGGACAGAAGTTAGTGAACCTGCCGTTGGATGAACTGCTGAGAAATAACATAGCCCTCAGTTATTTTATCGACTACATGACCTCTATAAACGCGGAATCGTATCTGTACTTTTATCTGAACATATTCGGCTGGCGGGTGTCGGCTGAACAGCAGATCTGCGAGATAGAGCTGCAAAAATTGCACGCAGCCCAACCAGGGTCCAGTGTCACTGGAACGAAACGTGAGGTCGTCACCGATCTGGAGAACCTGAAGGAGGCAGCCACGAAGATATACCAGCAATACCTTAGCGACAAGACCTCGCCGAGGTTGCAGCTGGACGACGGTCTGGCCAAGGTACTGTTAACCCGAATAAAAACCGAGCCCGTGAACGAGACATGGTTCGACGATCTCAGAGCTTGTTGCTACGAGAAGTTACGAAGCGAGGATCGGTTCTTGCCCGGTTTCAAGCGATCGATCGCCTACGTGAAGCTTCTCGCGGAGCTGGATCTGCTGAAGGATCCGGCCGCGGAGGAGGACTCGAAATCTCTGGACAGTATCAATCTCTCCGCGACGAACAACGATCTTGGGACTCTGGTCGAGGTATCGGAGATCTATACAGCTGAGGAAACGAAGGCAGAACTGAGGGACAGCAAATCGAAGTCCAGCTCGACGACCAGTCTAGCCAGCATAACGGATGAAGCCAGATCGATCGACGATTCAGATGACGCAGAGGTGAACGTCAAGACCCTGAAAAACATGAGGAAAGCAGCTAGCGTGGACATTGATCACGCCACAGACAGCAAAGACATTCCGTTTCTCGACGAGTCGAGGGCAGAGCAGTTTGTCAAGCTGGACGAGAACACGTACGATCAGAACGCGATCAAAAAACTGCAGGAAGGTCGGTTCACGATCACAGCTAGAATTATAGAGACTGGTATTGTCAGCGACCGTGGAAAAACTTATGGTATCTACGCGGTGGCCGTAACCAAGAGCTACGATTCCGGGTACCAGGAGAAATGGCACATATACAGGCGATACTCGGACTTCTACGACATGTACCAGAAGATAAACAACAAGTATTACGACCTGGCCCCGATACCGTTCCCAGGTAAAAAAGCGTTCCATAATATGGAGAGGACGATACTGGAGAAACGGATGTTTCTGCTGAACAATTGGCTGCATCATCTGACGAAGCCGGCGGTCGTGGACGGTCATATGGGCCTGCAGAATCTGCTGTTGAACTTTCTGGAGCAGGGGGATTACGACAAAGGCGTCACCAGTGGACAGATATCGAGAACGGTGAGCTAATGACAACGAGCACTTATGGAATCGCAGGTGTGTTTTTTTCTAATGTCCTCTTCAATACAGATAGATAATCTGATGAATCCCCTGAAGACATCCATGAAAAGTGTCACCCAAGCGGTCAAGAAAACCAAGGCCACCACAAACACTGTGGACGGTGTGATGGACAACATCAGGAAATTCTTTGGAAATCCCAAGAAGCAACCTAATGTTCTGTTCGAGAACACTAAAGTTGGTGCTGGTATAGATGTAGAGGTATGCAACAAATATTACTTCTTCCTACAGAGGACAGTGGTACTATTAATCTTCTTCAATCGTAGACCGATGATAACATTCCTCTGCGTATAATATTACTACTGATGGACGAGATCTTCGACTTGAAGATGAGGAACCAATGGCTCAGGCGACGGATCATCACTCTCCTAAGGCAGATTATTCGTACTATGTTTGGGGATATAGTGAATCGTAGAATAGTGGAATATGTTTCCCTGTTGACTAGTCCAGCTAAGGTCGCTGGGTATTTGAAGATGTTCAAGTGAGTACAAATTCACGTTTGTACCCTAACCTATCTGCGCGTACGTGGCAGTAATAATAATCTGCCACCAATTCCCATAAGATGAAATGTCTACTCTTATACTGTATAGAACTTATAGCGCTGAACCCTAACCTCAATAGGTACCAATTCTTAATAATTTCATGATTCTCCGGTTGGTTCACAGAAACAGTTTCTGGCCGAATGGCGTCAAGGCAGAGAAGAAACCGCCCCGTGACGCGGAGACAAAGAACAAAACCAGGGTGGCTGCCAAGGTTGCTCTGCTGTCTTGCTTCTCCGACGAACTGAAACATATCATAGGCAGCGAGACAACCAGACAGGGTCTTTTGAGGGTGTTCGAGTTGTTCCAGCGGCCGGTGCTGAACAGAAGACTGTTGTACGTGCTGTTCGAGGGGATCGCTGAGACGATGTTCCCGGAGGGTAATCTAGTGGAAATATTCCAGAAGATGTACTCGGTCTCGCCGAGGGTGCAAAACAGAAGGGTGGTGGACACGAAGGATTCTTGTTGCCCAGGGGACGTGGACAAGTAATCTCTGCTCGATGATGATCTCGCGGTTCGAGAACAGTCTTTCTATTAAACGGTAACAGGAACTTGTGTAAACAATTACGGTTGTTGTCGGGACACGCGCGTAATTCATTTACGTCCAGAAGTTTTGCAAAATATGAGGGAGAGGTATTCAAGTTTTATCAATGCTCAAAGTACCGTAGAAAAGACTTTGGAACCAGCGTTGTATAAGCTATAGTACATGTATTATATTTCGAGGCAGCGGCGCAAAAGAACGTATTTCATGTGGGAACAAAATGAAAGTTTATAGGCTTTCGTGATATCTCGACGATTTCTATACGGTAATAATATTCGACGATAAGTAAGCGCAGTGTGTAATTCAGTGGCCAAACGATTCACCTCGATATTACGTAGAGGATAATCTCTTGATTATCTCGTAGGGGCGGGGGGAGGGGGGGGGCACGTATTAACGACTAAGCATTCCATTTGCATTTCATCATGTACTTCATCCCGGGACTATACTTCAGGTGTGATAGTCTATTTTCTACACGTGCTAGGCGACCAACTACAGACGCGAAGACACTTAAAAGGTAGCACGAAACAATCTTATACGTAACTCGTCCGGAACACGTTCAGTGCCATTCCGCGCGTAGCGTCTATTTATTTATTCGTGTAAAAAAAAAAAAGGAACAATTCGAATCTCTCCACGGTGTGTGTATAGGCTCGTGAACTTTTAATGTATCCCTGTCCCCGCGGACAGTGTAAAATTCCTTGTAAATGTCGTACGATTGTACATACAAGTTATTTCTATCGTGTGTTGAAACGCCATATCTGTCACCGTTTACTTATTAAAGGGATTGTTTATAAACCCTGTGTTCTGTCTGTCGCCACATCTTGACACGCCTCTTATTATCCTAGGCGATAATGGAACTAACCGAACGCAACCGGAAGTCCTCGAAGTTCTTACAGGTCCGATATTCAGAGAGGATTTGTGGAGGCTGATGGCCCTCTTGGGGGCGCAAGAGTTGGCAGCCGAAGAAGAACGTTTAAAAAACGATAATTGCCTCCCCGAATCGGTCAGGCCAACCACCACACATTGTCGATAAAAAGCAGCAGAAATAGGGGAGCACAGGGGGGTGGGGGACACAGAGTGGGTAAAAACAAAGGGGGTTTATTACCGAGCTTAGCCGAGGAGTGGCGCAAGATTAGAGGGGGTCTCGGAACATTAGATGAAAAGAGGACGACCGAGGGGGCACAAGGACATCCGTCTCGTCGTACGTCATACGGCGAAAGAGAGAGAGAAGCAGACATTTTGCTCCAGCAATAAACCGTCGCGATAGAAGAGGTGGGGATGCGTCGAGTTCTATGATTCAAGCGTCGCGCGATATTGCCAGGGGGGGGAGCAGATTCAAGCATTTTAGAGGCTTTTCAATCGGGGGTTGTTTCGAAACAATACAACAAGGGTACGATTTCTAAATACAATACACGATTAATTACAGGTGAGAATTCAAAGTCCCGATGAAGTTTTCTATGAATACCTTATCCACGCAGATCTGCCTTATCAACAAACCTACCTTATCAACAGATTTATCTCTCCATCTCCCCCATTTCGAAACGCTAGATACTTCCGACTCTAGACGGTCCTACAACCATACCCTTATTCATATCCACACACACCCCCACAATAGAAGAACCTCTGAATCGGTTTTGCGCGGGAAGCGGTACCTACGTCTATTAGCAGAATTGGTCGAGTGAAAAACACAGACACATATAGGGTGTTATTGTTCTAGAAAGAATCGAGGGGGTATCCGCTGTGGTGTTGGACTGCGCGCGTGGTTTTGAGAAAGGGGTTCCGCTCGGCCCCCGGGCTTCTCTGAAAGAAGAGGGGACCCAAGCTGTACGCATACATATTCACCATTACAATATACATATACACACACCGTCAAACGAAATATGAACGGGGACGAGCGAGCGTACGCACGGAACGGCGTACTAAACACGAAAGGAAAATCGATATGCATGATTCACGCACCGCGAGAGGAGGACGTGTGTCGCGGGCAATGGGGAACGAAGCCAACGTATAGGGTAGGGGCACGGAAGGCCTTAGGGGTGGGTAGACACGGTGAAAGGATCGGCTCGCCCGGGGAGGTGGCGGCAAGAGGGGAAGAACTGTCGGATGGGGAGCGTAGGGGGGAAGGTTCGAAGAGAGAGGGGAACAGAGAACGTAGAGCCACTCTTCTCTCCCTTCGATTCTCCCTTTTGCTCGGGAACCCAAGGGGAACGGAGAGCTGCTGCTGGCTGCTGCTCTATGTGCGATGAACGAGGCGGGCACACACGTAATTCTATACACACAAACGCGCACGAGGAGGGGTATTCTTACAATGCTACTACCCCCTCGGTCACTCGATCAGTCGTGTCCGACGTCCCATGCCGTTGGAAGCCATCGCGCGCAGATTCTCGTCGTTCTGGCTCGACACACGTCGCGGAACTAAACCGATTTCGGGTGTGCTTTTGATTTTTTTCAACGGACGTGTCTCTATCGACGGATAGAGAACTAATGGAAAGAAACACACGTGTTCTTCTCACCGATATATTCCGTGGGCACGAGGGGGGACACCGCTGGCCGGCGGACGTATCGGTTCCGGTGGGGGGGGAATTTGAACCGCGGCGGTTTGGCCCGCGCGTCCTACGACGCGTCGACTCGTAGAGGACGAGCTGAAACAGAAGTGCGCGAACGCCTCCTTGTGCGACGACGGGGATCCTGCGAGTGCTGCTGCTGGATGGTTGTTCCTTAAACCAGCCTCTATTGCGTCGTTACGGGACACTTATCCGGGGATCCTATGGGAATCGCAACCCCCTGGTGTCCTCGAGCAGGTAAAAATCGTTTTGGGGTAACGAAGATTATTCGAATTCTCGACCATTCCTTCCTTCCTTCCCTGGGCTGGGACCTGTAAAGTACTTCCGGTTAGGTGGTTGAATTCTATGGGAACTGGTTTGTAACTCGAAGCGTCGAAGGAACGACAGAGAAAGAGGATTCATGTGGGTCCAGTTCCGTGAGGAGGCAGGGGGTGGTTCCGAGTGATTTCGATGCTAGGAGCGCGAGGCGTCGTGACGCTCGGACGGTGCGCGTCGATTCCTAATCCTAGGTGACCCTCGTTCATCGATTTTCAATTTTTTTCTCGATCGATTTCCTTGACTGACAGCCATACGTGTAACGCCCAAGCGAATAAAACGAGAGAACGATGTCGGGTTGCGGTCAGCTGGGTCCGGCTCGCCGAAACAAGATACGCCTGGGACTTAAAATAAACAAACGGCAACGTGGATAGAAGCTAGACCCCCTACCCACTCCGTTACCGATCGGTTGTCGATTCTATCCGGGGAGATCTGTCTCGCACGCGAACACTGAAATCGGGGGAACTATACTCTAGGTTGAACAAGCTCTCTTTCGATCAGGAATAATTGACAAAGTGGTACAGATAGAATATTCAGAGACATGGAGGAACAAGATAAAGTAATGTTTCGATGAGTGCGACGTACTCTGGTCCAGTTCGGAAGCATTCATGGAAAAAATTTGCAGTCTTTCATAAATTTGTTTTTTTCTCCCGAAGCCAAGCTTCTGCTCAGCTTTTGTTTAATCTGTTTTGATTGGCTCCACATCGGGGACTCCCCCAATGGTGGGAATGACACTGTTGCTAGTATCGCATTCATTGAGGGATCACTGTAACTCTTTTCATGATAAGAGGATTTAGAAGCATCCATATAAGAACTAGAAAATTTAAGACATTCAGGGTCCTCCGAACTATACAGAAGGTCTTCTGCACTATACAAAGTCTTCTAAACTATACAGAGGATCCCCTAACTTCTGTACTAAGATTTATCGTTTCGACCCTCTCTACTAGGACACAGAGCAATCGACAAAATTGCATTCCTCGAGTGAAAAGTGCTTAAAGTTGGATTATCCTTACAATATCTGAAATATCATGGAAACGGAAAAACGGTTGGTAGCGACCTAAAAGGGCCGAACAAACGGAAAAGCTGTCGGATAAAAGTCTAACGACCGATGAAAACACCTGCCAGGGAAATAGGCACACGAGCATCTGTCTCCCGTCGCCTGTTTTCAGCTGCGCCTTTTCCCCGCGTGTGGACGTCGATTAATTGGTTAACTAGGATACGTTCACGGGGACGATACCCACCGGGAGAGGGGAAGGAGAGCTTGCTTCCGTGTGCGCATCTGTCGCCGCGTGAAATTGACATGGTCGTCGTCGAAATCGACACCGCTGCCAGTTCTTGGTCCGCGAGACAGAGGTATCGGTGTCGTTTAAAGGGACTCCAAACATGATACACGCGGCCGGATTAGCTTACTTCTAAAGAGACACAACGACGACGACTGGTTTATCCTAGTTCCTCTTGCTGCGAAGGTCGTCGCACCTCGGAGAACACTTGCTCCCGTTTTAAACCTGGAACGAGAAAGAGGTTGAAAAACGGGGCTGGGCTATCGGGTTTCTAGCGAGGTATTCGCAGAAAAATCTCTCGGATGAATATGAACGATATACCAGTACATGGTTTCAGAAAAGCGGTCGACCTCCGGATAGATCGGTTCCTCGAAGGTCCAATCAAATGTCCCGCTGAGGCACCTGAAATCGTTTAGAGTTTGAGAATGTAGTAGTTGAAAGGATCAAAAGACATTGAATGAAATGATACTTAGAATTGTGGGCTGCAGGAACAACTGAACCGATGTTTCTTAGTGATTTATCCAAAGATCTAGAACGGGCATGACCGAGGATTTTGCCTTTTGGGGTCTAGAATGTTTAAAGTATAAAGATGTCAGAAAAATGGAGAGACTGAAGATTGGTTGGACCAATAAGTGATTCACTTGGTTATGTATAGACTGCGGATTTTATGCATTTATAAACTCTAGGACTCTGTGAAATACAATAAAAGACAAAACTTAACTCAATAACATTGAAAAGAAGATAGAAATTCTTACTTTTGTTCTTGTCTTCAAGAATTACTTTATAAAATTTTATTTTGCATAAAAATCCGCAGTCTAGTTATCTCTTCTGAAACAACCAAAATCTGTATGCTATCTTGACAGTATTCCTTGTTCCTTTCCATTGTGTGCCACCTTTTCTAGTGAACAGAAGTTTCAAGCTGTATAATTACCATATCAAAACCATAGTATTGATTACTTATTAGTGCGTCTAATATTCACCTTCTCTTACCAAGGAGGTATTCCTCTTCAGATGTACGGTACCACCAATCAATATATCTTCATTCATTCCAAACAGTATCTTCCAGTCATCCATTTCCATCACACAACCTAAGAATAAATCAACCATTTGAATACCAAACTACATACCACACCAATTGTCCAAAGTTGAATAAAAACCACCTATCAGAAATATACAATATCGCCAATTACATCTTCATCACGATTATGGTTCAAGCAACCTACCAATAAACATTTGAATATAAATTACATATAGCATACAATGGGAAACAAAATGGACCAGTCACACCATGATGTTCCTAAAAACAGATGACCGAGCTCATAGGATCAGAACAGAAACGGAGTCGATTGATCCTGCTGGTCCAGCAGAGAGTCTTCAGAGACGAGGCTCTGACAGGAAGAAGATACTAGCACGCAAGAGGCGACGACAGCAAAAAGAGATAGATAGAGACAGAGACTGACAAAGCATAGGTGGTCGCAATTTGCACCTAGAGCACAGAGAGAGCAGATATCTAGTATCCCGTCGTATTATTACGCTCGAGGGCGTTCTCGTGAGGGGAAACGGAGGTCCAGAGATGGCTGGCCTGGCTCAGCGGCCGGTAGAGGACGGGCCGGCGGGTAGGTGTAGGCTTACTTTGGACTCTGGTGTGGGATTACCGTACTTATATTCAAGTCTAATATTAAGTTACCATTTTGCTTTACGGCAAGTGAACAGGCTGCCTGCATATAGGAAGCCATCCGAGCGCTCGCTGGGACAGTATGTCTGGCTCGGCCGTCTGGGCCCACCTACCGACACAACAAAGCGGGGCGCGTCCAGAGACCCTACACTCTTTGATGCATCCTTCAAAGTGTCGCCTGTCTGCCTACTGTCCAAACACGTTCAAGAAATTCCCCTTAACCGTCGGCGATTTCGGGGAAACACCGAGTGTTCAAAAGTTACATCGAATATATTAGGCGCGAGTGGTGTCTACAACGTCGACGTCGTTGCCCGCTGACCAGTGTGAAACCTTTTGTAAGGCAACAAAAAGCATCAGCTCTGTACAGAACGAAAAAAGGAGACCACCATGAGGAGGATGATATAAGAAGGCAGAGGTACTGACTTCTGTGCGTGCTGGGGTTTTACGTGGACTTCCTAGCACCATTTGAAATCAGTACTACTCTTCTTAGCAAACCACCGACAGGGGAGGAGAACCGAAACGAAGCCTCGGAAACGACAAAATGATGGGATACACGCAAGAAAACGGCAAGCCCGGGTTTCGTCGTTATTTTTTAAAACTGTTTACCAGTCACTTTATGTAGCCTCCCCTCTTTCTCTTTCGTACAAGTGTGTTTTAGGTATCGTTCGCCCGTGGTTACAAGCATATTTTTTTTTTTTGTGCGACGACACGATTCGTTATATACGGTTCTCGCGCGCGATTACTCCCACCCTTTCTTGTGTCTCGATCGCACTCTCGTGTAATTACAATCATACGTGTATAATATATATAATATATCTATATATATATATATAAACGTTAACATTTATGCGAGTAATCGTTACATATACACGTCCGTCCGTTTACGCGCCGGTCACACGGGGTGTCACCTTGGTTTCATTCTTTTGCGGTTCTCCATTATCGTGGCACGCGATCGATCACAGAATAACACCCGGGGTGGGGGAACGTAAACGGATCCTACACAACTATTTAGCGAGGCAGTATGGAACATCGTAATAAATAAGGTAGCGGCCTTACGGCCAGGGCCGCGACGATGGCATAACATGAGAATACGCCCATCCTATATATGTACAACGTACGTGCCGCTGGTGATCATGAAAATGGCCCTTGAATCAAGTGACTGAAAATATATATTTCCAGGATTTCTTTTTTTTTTTCTTTTTCTTTTCGTCCGGTTGCTTATTGTCAGGCCACTTTTCATAATCTTTGGCACGTGTCGCCTGTCCTCGTCGTTTCTGGACCAGCGAGGAGCTCTCGAGCAGCTACGTCGTCGTCGTCGTGGTCAGTCCACGCTCGAGTTTTCATGAAACGACCGAGGACAGGCACACAGGACACTGTCGAACCGGAGAACCAAGCTGATCCAGTTCGATTCGATCGACTGGAACGAGTGTACTCGACGTGCAAGACGATCCTGGGGAACTCTTGTCAACTGTCCGGCAGTTAGGTGGAGTCCTTGCGCCGACTGGTCGCCTGCAGCCTCGTCCAGGTGTCGCCCAGGGCCTTCGCGAAGTGATCGTCCACTACGGGAAACCGGAGAAAAAAAGGTGAGTCACATTGTCGACATTACATAATTACTTATATAGACATAGACTGGGGATATTTATGGAAATTCACAGTTCTAGAGAGTAATGTATGAAAATTCAAATTGGATAAGATGGTATTTTCTGTATTGGAAGTAATACTAAAGGTGCACCAATAAGTAGTCTACTATTTTTTTTGTGAAACTCTTAATAGACTAATGAAAATCCTATTTTAAAAGAAGATTGGGCAGATATTCTGGATCAAAAATATATTGGAACTATGGAGAATTACTTATTGAGACAGCTAATATATTTGAATTCTCCAGGAAATGCTATGAATGCATAAATATCCACAGTCTATTTCCATGATTTTATGTACAGATTGTATTTCACCTAACCTAAAGCATCGCTATTGTCTCAGGTGGAAAAGTTAGCCGAGACACCCTGTATAATTTGGCTGTATGGTTATACCACTAAGGCCGGCCTCCTTGTCGTTGCTGGTGGCATTGAAGACTGCAGCGTACTCCTCCAACCCCAATGATCGTTTAAAGTGTTCGTCTATTGCAGGGTCGCTTACCCCTCCCACGGTTCTCACCCCGGTCCTCTGGCCTCCCGTGGCTGCTGAGGGTGTCAGGGTTGGCGTGGGTGTCCCTGCCGTGTCTTCGATCGTGGTTCCTGGTAAATAAAAATCTTATTATTAAAAAATCCTCGTCCAACAATCTATCATTATGACTAGACTGTGGAACTTCATGCAAATGTACAATTTTAAATACTGATATATAAACATTGACGAATATAACTGTAAATCCTACACTAGCTGTTTTACTGCTTCAGTAACGAATTATTACTAATGATACATAATAAATAGTGTTGAACTTTATTAGCAATTTGGGAGATGCTATAGATGCATAAACATCCCGAATTTAATTACTGCAATTGTATCACTGGGGCTCCATTACAGTGGACCCATAACCTAACTTCTTTTAGTACAATTTAAATTCTATGAAACACACAGAGAACATTAGATATCAAAGTTCCTTAAACCATAATTCCCTTGATACTCTCCGTTCTATTAATTACTCAAGGACAACTGCAATGTTAACCTACAGAAGGCAGATGTTTATAATGTAAACCTATATGCTTCCTTCCTTTTAAACAAAAGATTTGCTTTCTAGACCTGACATGAACTCCTAGTTAAAATCAGATACTACACGTCCTCTGAAAACTCTGGTCCAGACGGGGGCCCAGCCGTTCCATCTCCCTTTCCCAATAAATAAACGATCTAGTAATTTTGAAAGCGTATTTCATCTTTCTTTGCTTTTTCTTATTTATGAAAAATTAAAAATTATGTAATTGCATTTCCAGCACAAAGTAAAGCTGTCGTTCCAAGGAGCCAGAGAACCAAGGAATTCTACGAAATAGGGAGATCCCGGTGAACATAGAATTCAGTGGGCTGGGTTGGCCGCGCATCTGCGCCCCGTGCATCAACGGTGCATTGTTATAGGACGCAGTCACCCCTCGCTCTGGGACAATAGGGGCTGGCTGGGGGAGAGCCTCCCCCTCTACAACCGCGGAACAAACGCAACACGCCTAACGAATCTGGAGCCAGAGAGCCACGCGAACAACCGTCTTCTTTTCTGTCTCTCCCTCTCTCTATACAGGGTGTCCACAAAATAGCTTCGACTCCGAAAAATGAGAGGTTCCTGGGATGATTTGAAACAACTTTTTCCTTCATGAAAATGTTATCCGAGGCTTTGTTAACGAGATATTAACGAAAAACCCCGACCAATCAGACCTTGGCCGACAGACTTGCGCTCTGATTGGTCGGGATTTTTCGTTAATATCTCGTTAACAAAGCCTCGGATAACATTTTCGCTAAGGAAAAAGTTCTTTCAAATTATTCCAGGAACCCGCCATTTTTCGGAGTCGAAGCTGGTTTGGGACACCCTGTATTATTTATGGCTCTTACCAGGCTGCGGCGTGGTTGGCACGATCACGCTCGGCCTGGTGTGATGGTGATGATGATGATGGACCCTGGCTGCGGACATGTCGAGGGCCTCGCTCTGGATGGGATCCCTCCTACGATCTTTGCGCCACGCGCTGCTCGGCTTCCGGTGCAGATTCGTCGCCTTCGGTCTCTCCTCTGGAAAATATCGAATATCCTCTATCAGTATCGTACAACGTTCCATGATTTTTTCATATTTAAACCTTTGACTACAGACCACCATTTCTTTAAACTCAGCAGGGTTATAGGGGACCTCGATAAAAGGATTGGATAATTTTTCGTTTTGGATGATAGTTGTTCTTTGGGGTGAAATCATCCCTTGAAGGTAAATGTGTCTTTTCATATTTTCTTGTGTATCTTGGAAACTATAGCAGATATAAAACAAACTGTTAGAATGGAAATTTAATGGATTTTTATACCCTATTGTGCTGTGCAATAAACGTTGTTAAACATTTGTTTTTTAAATAAATAAATAAATACATTTTTAGTCATTTTATTGTACCATTTTATAGAGCATAAGAGACCATTAAATTTTGATTGTAAAGTTTGCAAGTATACAGGTAAATAGGAGAAGACATATTAACATTTAAGGGATGGTTTTTCATTCAGTAGTCAGGGGTTAATGAGATTAAAAATTTGGTTTCTTCTAATTTCTTTCAGAGAGGAAGGAAATACTATTTTAACCACATATATTGGATGTGCGAATAAGTAATCCACCGTGTGTAGTTATTATAAATTGAATACGTTTTATTTTCTAGGAAGAAAACTATGGTGACTTCAGTGATATTTGTTCTTGGTCTTTGAAGTTCTTTACCATTTTTTAAGGGAAGTGGAATGGTGGACTATTTATTTTTGCATCTAATAATCCTGCACCGAGACATTTGAATATACGGGTGGTCCAATTAAAGTGTTACAGACTATTTTCTGGGCCTTTTGTAAATGCATCGCGAGAAAAATTCTCCAACGAACGCATATGCAAAATGTAGACGTTTGTCAATGAATAGAGAATATACAATAATAAAAAATCCTGGAAGGAAATTCAAAGATATATATTTTTATATCATAATCTATTAAAATATTTTCGAAAAAACCTGGATGTGTGCAAATATTTTTTTTACCAACTATATATTATAAATGCATAAATCTCATATTCTCGTGTCGATCTCAATATTCCCGACGAAAAGCTGCGATAAAACGAGGAGAAAGGTCCAGCTTTCGTGCAACCCTTACAGCCCTAATATTGCCTTGTATCAATCTACCACAATGAAAGATCCATCGACTAAAAAAAACATATAATAAATACAAATTGTTTGTAAAAACCACAGGTCTCGACCATACGCGATTCCAGCAACCCTCCGAAGGATCTCGAGAATTGGCGAAGCAGTCGCGAAGAGTAGGAGTAGGGAGGAACAGCGGAGAGGTGAGTCAGGTTCCCAGGATGGGGCAGGAAGTGCCTAATAGCCGTGAGAGGATCGTCAGGAAGAGGACGGTCAAACTGGTTTAAAGGCAAAGGACGAGGCACAAAGAGCGGGGAAAAGATGAATGGAACCTGGTTCCTCGTTTAACCAACTTTCTTTCCAAAATTCATCGAAACAACCTTCTACGAGGATCACACTCTTCCCCAGCCTTCAATGAACGATTCCCAAATAGATCATAATCATAGATCGTTAGAAAATCAGCTCGAAAAACGCTACCAGCACGTACCGACGGTCCCGTAGACCGATCGAAAGTTCTCCGTGTTGAGCCACGGCTGCCAGAAACAGCTTCTTCTGGACGAGACCTCCATGGATCGATCGAGGGTTCCGATAACGGAGGTGTACGGTTAGAAACAATATATATATATATATATATATATGTAAAAATAGAGCACACACACACACCGTGGTCCAAGTTCGTACGATCGAAACGTACTCGAGATAGTCCATACACTTGAGAGGATTCACCGAAATCGTTTTGATCCAGGGATCTTCAATTCACCGAAGAAAGCGGCCTCCATCGTGTCCTCAAGCCCGACGTGTCGGCAGATTCGATGCCTTCGATCGATCCTGACGACCACGACGACACGTCAGGATCCATAGATCGTCGGGATGTGTAACATGATCGAGGCCGGAAAATAACGCGATCTGATATATGTACAGAGATATATACACACATACACACACGCACGGTAGATGATACTCTCTCTCCGCACGAAGGAGATTCGTTGCCGAAAAGAGCCCGTAGATTCGTGAATGCCCCTCTTACGCGACTGTCTTAAGATTCATTCATTCATTCGACTCGTCCTGTCGTCTGCAGCCCCCACCACGCGGCCCCTGGGGAACGCTGCCCTTTGCACACGGCCGCTGCGATCGCCGCTCGATCCTGGGGCCATGTCATCGACTTGCAGATAAACCTTTTTTTCTAGGTTTTTTCGTTTGATTCTGTTTTAGTTAAATTTACTAGATATTCGGTTATAGATACTCAAAATTCAATTACGATTGATTCGCTGGCATCATATTGAATCGGTTCAAATTTAAACGTTTTCCTGCCATTTTGTGATATCGAAGTCTAGACCTAGTTTTCTAGTTAATTTAGTTCAACGTTTTTCAGTTAAATTACTAGATATTCGCTTAAAAATACACAGAATTCAATTATAAATTGATGTTAGCACACGCACACGACAGTTCAGTCTCATTGAGTCATCATCAGATCACAAGTCAGTCTCATTGAGTCATTAGCGCATGGAATTGGTAATCGACGTGTCCCAGAAAGAATGCACAATGGCATTTGTGCAACCTAGACACAAGGACCATGGTTTAAACTCGAAAGTCTCGGCTCCGAGCAGACCCTGGAGAGACCAATATGGATACCACACCCACGTTTCTCCAGAGGCTGCTATTGTTCGGTGAACAAGAAGGCAAGATCAAGGTGGTGTGACGGCCTGATCTTCGCGGGCCCTGTGAGCCATCGGCCAAGAATCCGTGGTATTTTAATAGCGCCAGGTAATCGCGCGCAGTTATCAGACAGACGTTCTCCCCGTTTAACAGTCTCTCTCTCGCGGGGCCCGTGTGGGCGTGAACTCCACAGAACGCGGGGCCCAAGCCGATTAACACGCGCGCACATATATAACCCTCGTCATCCTGTGGCCTGGTCAACGGCGACCCGTCGGATAAATCATCACCGAAATTACTTACACAACGACGAGGAAAATAATTAAGAGGTTTTTCTACGGGTCACGATTGACCCAACCATCGGCCCGTACTCCGAGAGTTAAATAAATTTAATTTCAGTATCGATAAGCTAGCTGTGTTCCCACGGGTTACGATTGACCCAGACGTCGGGGCTCTGATGGGCTGCACTCTGAGAATTAAATACATTTAATCCCAGTACCGAGAAGCAATCTATTTTTCAAGAATTTGCCAAGATTCAACAATATTTTTAATCAGTGAAAAGTTAGTATCTTATCGTTTAGTTTAATATATATCGCCTTATAAGCCAAGAATTATAATAGGGATTGCTTTTTGGTACAGAGAACATCTATGACTGCTAGTGTATACGTACTATAACTGCTCCTATTAACTGTACAAGTACGTTAAACGTTAAGTCGAGTCTATACAGAGTCAAATGATAGTTGACGCAATCTTTAACTCCCAGATGATGAACATGGGTCACTAGAAACCCACAGAACCTAAGCCTACAGTTAGAGCTAAAAGTTTCGACGATACTTCAATTCATCCGTTCGGTATGGGTGAGAAATGACCCGGGGCGCATGTATCAACAAGTTTCGCTAATTCGTTAACGTTTACCACACGGCTAAGAAGCGTGACCATCAGTGAGGGCGATTCGCGTGCGAGGAATGCGCTGAATTCGAGGACGAGAGCGGAAATTAATCCACCGGGTCATCCGATCGTGTTACCATCCGGTGGATCGTCTTCGGGCAATTAGAACAGAAGAAAAAAAAATGTGAAAAATCAGTCTCCGACAGATCGAATTTAACGAGACACCGCGGGGCGCTTTTATACAGCGAATGTGGCCCGGATTAATAATTAGGAGATTTATGGTTAAAGGTTATTTTTGGAACGGCCGCGACGGAATTGGTACGAGAAAGTCTGCGGTGCTTGAACAGAGTCGAAGCTCGGCATTCCATCACAACAAACAGCACACAGACGAGTCGTCACATTCATAAATATTCTCACGATGGATACACACACAACTGAATCACAGAGGCTTCTTACGATCTGGTATTTCGTCCGATAGGACCGATCACATTTCCATAAATCATCGGGTCGCCTGCGTGACCTCGTTCGTCAACACTCCACATGTTTTCCTTATTAAATCACTGGAGGATCCTAGTGGGAATGCTTGAAGTTCGTTTTAACACGCATGCCCTCCCACATCGAGGTTTCAGGTCCGTGGAACCGCGCCTTAAAAAGTCGGTCATGAGCAACTTCTGCTGTGGTGAGAAATGAATAAATGGTCCTTATAAGAAATGCACGATGGACACAGTTGCGGATGACTCAACCCTGTAGATCCTCCAATTATTCAAGGACCTATTACACAAAACTATTACGTCAACGTTAGCTACATGGAAAGAAATGTTCCTTAATGTATCGATCGTCCCATAATTGGAGAAGTTATTTGTGATTCAACCTAACGTATACAGTAAATCCCCGATGAGTGTTCCAAGGCTCCTCCTCGGCACTCAACATTAAATATTTCATAAACTAATGGTCATATGCGACTCAAACAAATATCATTGGCTTCAGAATTTCAAATCACTGTGCTAAAGGTCAGCGTTAGACATGGGGACCTCTTCTTGTGAATGCAGAGGAACCCTGGAACACTCATTGCGGATTTACTGTGCATTCCACTTAGATTATGGCCATATCTGTGGTATAATCAATAAAATTTTATATCTAAAAGGGAGATTTTAACGAAACAATAAGAGATTGTAATCTGACTACAGACTATTATGCCACCCATGTTGTGCTGCGGTTAATGCGTTGGAAATGAAATAAACATCTCGTCTAATTATACAGTAACCTCTTGTCACCTCGACAGAGTCCAAAAGAGCTCTGGTGGGTCTCCATAGGAAAATAGGTATTTGTATTCCCTGCGATACTGGAAGAACGAGCCTAAATACACAGAAGTTTATCGATCGGGACCTGATCTGTGAGATAAGCGATGAAGGACCGTGTGCACGTCTGAAGAATTCGGAGGCGGTGATATCCCAAGTTTTCCCTCGAATTACCCGTCGATCAACAACGACGCTCCCGTCGCAATTACAAGCTTATCTCTCGGGCGGGGACACACCGATTGCGCGTTTGTTTACGCTCGATCGCGCGTATCGCGTGGCACGACAAACGAAATGAACTTTCCTCTTGTGGATTCGTCTTCAAAGTCTCTGATGCTCGAGAAAAAAGAGAGATAGAGATGAAAGAGAGGGAACAGTGTAACAATGATAGGGTAGATGTCCCAATTACTACCTTAAGATTGTACCGTAACTTCATTTAATCATTTCACGTATTATTTAACCTTAAATTCCTCAGTTTAGAACATAATATTGTTTAACATCTTCTTCATTAAGAAAAATAGCTTTATATCTTAAATATGAAGAATTAATTGCAACTCCAGTGTCCCTACAACCGTCACCTCAAAAATTAGAATAATTTTTATATACTTTAACAATTCTGCACAATAGATATAGATTGAACAGTAAGATTGCAGCTCTTTCTCTAAATAGTATGATTTCATCATAATTTCCTATTTACATACTCCCGTTTTTTAACGCCCAAATTGAATTCAATTTTTTAAATACCAGACACAGTAAGTTTCTTATGGTAATCAGAGTATCAACTTAATAATAAAATTGTCTGTATTAAATTCTTTATACCTATTTATTAAGTAAAATAAATGAAGTGACAGTAATTGGAACATTCGCCCCCAGATAAAATCGGAACGACGAATTGAAAAAGAAGAAAGAAAGGGGATCAGACCGATACAAACAATCTCCGCTTCCGTGGCCACGTGCGCGCGCGCGCAGGCGATTCGGCTCCAGGGGAGTAAGGAACAGATCTCGAATAGGCAGAAGAAGGAAGGAAGAGCCTCGACGGTGCGGCAACGTGCGTGCATGTGGAGAGAAGCGGAATCTAAAATAAACACACTGCACAATGTTATCTAATTCGACGTGAAATTGGCATTTGCGTAGGAATGCGGGCTGCTCTCTAGCCGCGGAACTGGGGCGAAATATCGCAGGAGCCACCTCCCTCTTCTTACATAAATCCTCCCGGTTTGCGTTCTTGCACAACGAGGTCGGTTCCTCCTCCCGACCGAAATAAATGCACACCGGGGATGGTGGTTCACACTAGGGAAGGGAGGTGGATTAATTGTCCCTCGCCTCGAAATTTCATTAGAATCGTACAGGGTGTATACATATACTCACGAGCAACCTCGGTTTCCGCTAGGGGAAAAAGTGACATAGAAGAAGGGCCTTCTACCACTTGTACAATTATTTCAAGTAATAAAGATTACAATAAATTGCAATAACTCCCGATACCAAATTGTACGAGGCCCTTTCCCTA
>NW_015373986.1:378102-388482 GCF_001272555.1 Dufourea novaeangliae | reverse complement strand
AAAGAGTGGTGTACTAGAAAGGCTTCTTACCACTTGGTATCGGGAATTACAAAAGTGTATGCCAAATAACATTCGATGTAACTTTTATTCCAGTACTAGAAATAAATTTACCAAGCGGTAAGGGGCCCTTCTCCTACGTCAGTTTTTCCCCTAGCGGGAGCCGAGTTTCCTCGTGGGAGGGTATATGCGTGTGTATTCCTCCCTCTCGTAGTAAGACTGACCTTGGACCATCGTGGCCGCCCTGGAGAGTACGTCCAAGGCGCTCTCGACAGCGGACATGCCGTGGGGACCGACGGATCCTTGCGGAGCAGCCTCTTGAGCGGTTAATCGTTAGTCGGTGGCGGTTTTCCCGGTCGTCGGTTCCCAGGAGTAGCAATATACACACGTTGGAAACGCAGCGGGCCAATATTCACCAGCCGTCTACAGAGAATATCCAGTGGAAGAGCCCGGGGCCGCGCAGGAATCCGCTCTCTAAGGAAAGAAGTCGAACTTAACTGTTTGGGGGCCTTCCTCGCGGCCGAAGCCAGCACAAATAAAGTAAAATGGGGATTAAAAAACGTGACATTGTCTGTGGAATGCGGACCCCTCACCAGAGGAGGCCCGCCCCTTGCTTCTTTCCTCGCCTCATCGTGCCTCCCCCCTCCCCCCAAACCGCGCGGCGTTGCTTCGCGAGCTCTCCCTCTCCTCCACCCCCTCCACCACTTCACTGTCGTCGCGATCCCACTCACTCCACCCGCCTAGCGATAGACTCGTCGCGCAGCACGCTTTTCGTTGCCCACAAATTTTCTATTTCGTCTGACGGACGAACAAGCTGTCGTTTGTCAGAGGCACGACCCCCCGACACCTCTCGGGTACGAGGAACACGCTGCCCTGGTGTTCGTACAAGCATTTTTGCCCACCCACGATTTCGACTGACTTTATAAATCCGTTCAGTTTTTCAAGGAAAACTGATCTTTACTGCCCACTTATGGGGGTTATGGTGAATTGAAGATTTGCCCAAATGGTCAATTTGAAATTGTACGACTATTTGAATGATGACTGATGCTTTGGTATGTACCGATTACACTTGGGACACTTCAGAGATGTCCTCTGGTACGCTCTTCACGGGGACAATTGTCCGTTTGGTAATTGCGAAACCAACGAGTTCAATTGTTCCAGGCTGCGCACTTAGGGCGTTCCTCGTATAACCGCTGATGGTAATTCGCGGGACGAGTGTTTCCCTATTTCTTCGCCGCGACGCTCCTGCCACTCTCCTCCTCCTATAACTGCTGCATCGCAATTCCATATTAACGAACGTAAACAACGATTTATGCATACATAGAAACAAATTATGACGGGAATACGATTTGAATTTCAAATCGAGAAATACTACACTATCCTCAATCCTCTATCGACGCTCAAAGCAAACGTATATACACGTTTTTATGATTTAAAAAAATTCAAATTCGCGAAATAGAATATCACGCTCTTTCCATCTAGCGGGTGATCCCGCAGTTTCGACCCAACATTTCAATCCAACCCGCGGGATAACACGGCTTTATACAATTTTTTCTCCGGTTTCAAATCGCGATTCGGTTCGAGGAACAGCATCCGTCAAAATTGATACAAAAAATTCGTCGAAAATACCAACGACACACGTTCCTATCGGTCGAATGCCCGCGTAGACGGGCTGCGAGAAATATTATCGCTCGGTAAATGAAATTCCCAGGCGGTGATGAATCGGAAACGTCCGAACGTTCGATTGGCACACGCCGACACCCAGCGGAAATTATAAAACACAATTTTTTTCAGAAGGAACACGCGCGTAGAGATCCTTGACAAGCAATGAGGACGTCGCAAACTACCGAACTAGAAGAAAATCCGACAAACACTGACGCTCTCGAAAAACAACGAAAGAAACCCTCGGTTAATAAGAATAAATTATTGTCAACACGCTTTTTCAAGGCAACAGGGGTGGGGGCAGGGGAAAAGGACGAATTTTCCCGAGGCAGCGCGTCCGTCGGTCACGAGGAATCGATAGAGGAATGCGGCGTAGCGTGAAGAAAAAAAGAAAGAAAAAGAAGAGCGAGCCATCACACACACACACGCGCATTCCTCGAGGTAAAATCGAACGGTTTTTTTTCTCCCCCCCCCCAACCCCCCCTCTGTCACGAATATGCACGTTTACTCACCGAACGTTGTGCGATGACACTCGCGTGAACACACGATTAAACGTCCGCCGCGACGTTAACTTGCGACCCGGTACAAGACTGGGCACGTACTTTCATTGAAAACGATGAAAATCTAATGGTATGCGGGCGGACACGCAGAACACGGCCTGTTTGACACGAGAGGTAGCCTCGTCGCTTCCCCCACCGCCGCGACATTACACTGGAATGCATGGCATTCAGTTGTTCACGGACGCGCGCTCTGCAGGCAAAACTGCCAAACCCGCGTGTGCCAGCACGCTCCGTGGAAACCACACTGACAATCACTGACAATCAGGGACACAACCAAACCGTGTACACACTGGGCCCAGGAGAGGGGGGAGGCCACAGGAATCGCAATTCTTATACGTTCAATCCATATTTTGTTGCATCGTGGAGACTGGCTAAAATACAGTATGTTCGATGAGAAAAAAAAATTAAGCGAATTGTCCATGCTAAGTTTTGCACGACTGTTACCATTTATGATAATTGTTACCATCGAGGCATCTATCCCTTCCTCTGTGGCCTGTATTTTGCATTGTCCTCTTTTTAGTATTGTATATACAGTAATCTCTCGATGAGTGCGACAAGGCAGACAGGTTTTCAGCCCTGCTTAGTGCAGAGATTGATTCCAAAGGGGAAGACTCGCTAATGGCGGTAATAACGCAATTCGTGTCGCATTCATCGAGGGATCACTGTATACACCTACAATTTCAACGGTTCTTGCTTCTCTGGAAAGGTATTTGGAAAAGAGTAATTTCGTTAGGATAGTTGATATGGAAAGCAAGAATTTAACTGATAACGTGAACTTGCCCAATCTGCGCTCCATACTGTGGCGTCTGGGAACGGGAGTAGTTTTGGCAAGGCTCGAGGGGATATTCGAATGGAGAGAATAACGTTTTATTCAACATCGTTTATTTCTCCGTTTCCTGTTCCTGTGCTCCATCGATAAAAATGGGATTGAAAAACTGACAACAATCTCTGTACGTCTTGCATTACGATTCGTATAAAAATTCTATGCAAAGGTCACAACGCCTATAATTAGACATCACAACTTCAAGATTACGCGTCACAATGACATAACAAATTATGTCAAATGTCAATCTCATATAAAAAGAAAATTAAAATCCGTGCGATGATCAAGGAATGGACGCAAGATCATTCGGACACGTTTGGCAATACGCACTCATAAAATTCAATATCGTATAGATCCTAGAATACTGATTTGCTGCCCAGTTATTCCCCATCGAATATTTCTATTAGCAGCACTGCGTAACAAAGACGTTTAAAAAAAAGAAATGCCGTGAACAATACAATTTCGTTCCTAACACATGATTTTCGACTGATCGTCATCGTCGTCGCCGTCGCTCAAGTTATCCAAAGCATAACAAAGCTGCGATTAAACAGAAGAAATCGAAATGAATGTACAAGAATATCGAGATAACGTTGATGCACACGATAAGAACTCCAGTGTATGTATACCTCGTCCAAGTCGGGCCTTTTCAGTATTTCTTCCAGTCCCGACAGTTTCTCTAAATAATTCGGAACGTTACACGCATCGAGTACAAACGATAGACCACGGTTTTTATATTCCGCGATAACCGGTGCCGAACACGCCGTGCAGGATGTGAATCTGTGCGTTATCGTTAGTTGCGTATCGTAATTCCACAGGGATCCACGTATCGTATGGGGCACACCTCCTAACAGACCGACCAATTCGGTATCGCTTGGGCTCATGTTCTCCCTGTTGTTGCCCATCAATGCTCCCGCCTCGATACTATTAAAATAGAAATAAAAAAAAGAAATGAAATTACTGAATAAATATTCCCATTTCTATTAAGCTTCAGTTTGTACCTCTGCGGGTGCTGTAGTAAAGCAACCAGCAATTCGACTGCCAAACCTGCAGCGATTTGGGACAAACCTGGTCTGCTCACTGTGCACTGTTGGTCTAAGGTTCTGTCTGTTTGAGACTGCAAGAGAAGAGGCGTTTCTGTTAAAAAATCGAAAAGCAAGGAGCTGAATCAAGGTATTATAGGTCCATACATTTCCCGGTTGCGTTACATCGTTACAGAAGTAACAACCCAGGTCCAAGCCACAAGGATTCTTTATCTCCAAGTCTGGAGAGGATGGAGCAGAAGAGGTCCGTGTACCGTGTCTCTGTACAGTAAAAGAATCGAAACCCAATGCTGCATTAATAGCAATTTTATTCATAGCTGCGCACAAAACAGTGGGCAACCATCTGGCTTCCCTAGAATCTAACAGGAAGAACACCACATCGCTGTTTTTAACGAGTTCCTCCAATTTCTCCAAGGACTGTCTCGTCGACTCCATCATGCTTTTGCCCACAACGTGTCCGGGCATTGGAATGTGTAGTACCACACCGTGGGCGTTCTGTATCATTTATGGAATTAGTATAACGAAACATTGATCGAGAAACCGTTGATTACTCACTATGCTCGGTCTTATATTGAGTAACGCGTCTCTGGCTGCGTAAGCCTTCTGCTTGTGTTCCACAGCGTCCTGATGACTGTATAAACTTTGCCTCACAGTGTTGCTATGAGAAACGTTCGAGTTATCGACGAATGTTATGTCGTTCACACCCCAGCCGAGAAGCACTCTTGCCACCGAACAACCCAATGTACCAGCGCCTAATAGAAGACACCTAAGACTACTGATTTTCTCTAGATCTAAATTCGGCACCAGACGCCATTTCATTAACTTTAAATTTAAGTTAATAGCTCTGTCAGAAAGCCTAATAAACAGACGTAGAGTAATAAGTTTCAAATTTGTAAAAGAATTACGTGTATGATTTATATTTATAAGAGCTACCTGGCTGGATCCATAGCATCAGATAAATCAGCGATATTGGGGCCCATTTTACCATTCGTATTACTTTCCCAACCAACCAGTGGACTCCTCGATAAAGCATTTCTCACTTCTTTACTGTCCTCGTGCTCTTTAACTTTCAGTTTGAAAACGATACTTTTCTGTGCCTTGTTTCCACGTATAGATATAACTTTGATTATTCTAGCGAAACAATGAGTAGGACAATGCCAGAACAGCAGGCACAGGAGATTACGTAAAAGCCAACCTGGTTCCAAGCTTGTGCAAGGATCGTAGAATGCAAAATAAATTTCTTTGTATTCCTGAAGAAGTAAACTGTACATGTACAAGGAAGTGTGTATTGCAGTCAGAAAAATAATGTATTCAATACCTGTGATTCTTCGTCGTAAACTTTATGTGTTTTAATTATGTCCACACCAGTTGCCAAGTCGGTGACAGTAATATTATTTTCACGAGATATTAAGACTGTAAAATAATTCTTTGATCCACCATGCAGTTGCAGAAAGCCTTCACTTAGGTCTTTCACGTGAGTCAATGTAAATTCTTCGTTAATTGACTTCGGGGGCTCTTCGTAATACATTTCAGGCAATTTTAATGGAGTAGGATGAGCAACCCAATAATGAAATTTGTACTTCTTTAAATCTGAGTAAGCCAGTACTAAAAATAACGACAATTTCCATGGTTTTTGCAAGCTAGATCCATCTACAATACTTTCCATGAGCTCCTTTCCCAGGAAATCAATAAATACTTCAGGATTGGTTTGTCTGAATGCTTCAAATGTATTCTTATTAATCATTTTGCCACAACAAACAACCGACGATTTGTGATGAATTGTCTCAATGTCTCTAAAAATGACCTACATGGAGTTCATTTCAACAAGTACTCATTTTACTTAAGATTTATACAATTACAGTATATGCTTTTACTATTGCTTGTACAAACTTACTCATTGAACGATGTGAAATCCAGTACCAAGGGATTGGTATTGTTCTCGTTCAGTGACTGAAGGCTGTAACTTCCCCATAAGTTGATCACAGCCTTGTCATCTAATTTGAATTTATCTATTTTCAATTCCGAAAACTTTGCCCAGAACGTGTGGTCTGTAGAAGACCTAAGTTTTGTGAATTTTACAAATTTCGACATCGTAGTTCTTCTGACTGTGATACAGGGTCTGGAAATAATTCGACAATATTATAGCAATTAGTAAACTATCTAATGAGAGCATTAATACTACTATTCTAAATTACTCGAAAAGAATTTATATTGCTGTAAACATCCGCAGTCTCTGTATCAATTAACTTCGAACCACGGTCAGTCCGCTTATCTCAGTAACCTATATAGATCGCTTAATAATTCTCGATAACGACTAAACTGACGACGATACAATACAACAATATTTACATGACTGAAAGAAACAATTACTTCGTTGTGCTTTGTATCGTTATCGAGATTTTATCATGCATCAGAGAGCACGCATGCGCGTGTTTAATGCGAACTAACAAAATTATACGCTGCTTAAAGTCTCAAGTGAAAGTGTTCCGTTGAAACGTTTGCACATTAACTATTTTCCGTTTTCTCCAGCTTTCTATGACTAACATTTATCAACGTACACTATTTCATGATACCACGCCATATATTCATTCTTTTACCATTGCTAATTCAATTATAAACATTCAAATACAGATATAACAACAACCTTTGATATCGTGCCCTCTGTTTACGACCACTATTTGACATTCAATTGGATGACTTCACAAACTTTTCTCGATCCACGTCATACTCTTTTCTATTAGTTGTCAGTTTAATTATAATCATTTGAATTAAAAATATATCCATCAACAACCTCAAGTCTCGCACAAGCGCCAACGTCTAATACATTATTTCAGAACGCAATTTGAAATCCAGTCAAATGACTATACTACATACGAGACTATATCAAACTTAAATCGAGGATTCAAAATTTGAACGTTAACTATCTCTCAAACTACTAATGTTCAGTAACAGATATTGTTATCATTAACTAAAATATTCGAAGCTCTGTCACTGTGTAAATGTAAATATCAGAGATCCATTCTGTTTTATACCTATTTTTTGTTAAATCTCTTTGCACACTGGAATTTCGTTGTCAAACGTCAGTAACGGGCAAATCATGAACGTCATCGACACTGACGTATTATCTGACGGGCGAAATTTATCAACAATCGTTTTCCAACAGGATCCTCCATGTGGAAACAGTGTACGTACGGCACTGACGATGACGTCACAAAGACAGTATGGCCGGACAGCATCGGCTGTCTGCATCGTAGCCGTGGGTGATCGCTTTCTGGGGGTTCTAAGGGATATTTTTGAGAAAATATGTCGGATTATTTGAGGTCTGCACTGGGATATTTGAATGGAGCGAGCACGAATGAATACGTCGGACAGGTACTGGAGATCAACAATGTGAAATTACGCGTGACCAGGCTACTTGCCGAGGGTGAGTTTCTGTCAACCCTTTCATCCGACTGCTACACCGTTTCTTTGTAATAAGATCTCTTAGTGAGATTGATTACCATCAATGACTTTTTAAAAATGTTCCTTTTTTACGATAGCATCCACAGACAGCGTGAAACAATCCTTAAATTATTGCTGACACAGTGAACAATTAGCCTTTTGACATGTGTCAAGTGTATTTTGACATTTCTCTGTATACTATACAATGGATACTGAGCATTCCTCGATAAGTTTTTTTCCCAATAGATTTTCACACACAAGGATATGAATCAGAGATGTGCATTCAGATATCCATACTTAATCTTTCTTTTTGTTCTCAGAAAACTATGTAATTGTCTTAGAGGCAATCTGTCTCGTCGATACTTTGGTAATACATGTCTAATATTATGTTAACAGGTGGTTGGGCTTTAGTGTTCGCAGTAGAAGACGTTAACACTGGAAAAGAATATGCTCTTAAGGTGAATCGCAGTACATCTGTATTATAATTTTATTGAATGAAAAGTTTGTTCTAACACATGTCCATGTTTTTAGAGGCTCATTGCTGTTGATGAAGAGGCTAATAAGAATATCCTACAAGAGATAGAGACTCTGAAGAGGTTAACAGGTCATCAGAATATAATTCAGTACCTGTATGCTCAGCGCTTGGAACGCGAGGATCGCAAAGGATATGAATATTTATTGGTGACAGAATACTGTCCAGGTGGCACGGTGGCAGATGTACTGAGAAACGTGTCCTCGAATTCCCTAAGTCTTGCCCAGATCTGTAGAATAGCTTATCAAGCGACCAGGGCTGTGCATCATATGCACAGTCAGCAGTCCGAACCGTTTGTACATCGAGACATAAAGTTAGAGAACTTTTTAATCGGAAGCGACGGCCTGATCAAACTCTGTGACTTCGGAAGCACCTCTACTCAGCAGATTCTACCGAATCCGTCATGGAATGCTCAAAAACGTGCCACGTTGGAGGATCAAATGGCAAAGTATACAACACCGATGTATCGTGCCCCAGAAATGATGGATACATGGAACAACGAACCCATCGGTCCACCGGTTGATTGCTGGGCGCTCGGTTGTATCATATACACATTAGTCACATTGAAACATCCGTTTCCCGAAGGTATGCGCTTCTACATCTCTGCGAAGGCTAGGCTGTCAGTGTTTCTGACTTAACGTTGATTTTACAGGAAACAAACTCGCGATAGTAAACGGCAAGTACCCGTCGCTTCCCGCTAATCCACGTTTAAGTTGTTTCCATGACATAGTAAGGGGATGTTTGGAAGTGTCCCCGGTACGACGACTCACGACATCGATGATCCTGGAGCGTCTCGCAGCGATAGCTGAGTCGAACAACTTCGATCCCAGAGAACCCCCGAAAGTAGAAGTAGTAGTAAAGACTCCACCGCCACCCAGACCGACTCCACCGCCTAGTACACCGGCTCCACCGCCTCCTCGACCATCGCCGCCGGTAACCATGCCACCTCCGAGGCCGGCGCCGGCTCAGACAACGGTGGCAAAAGTTCCTGTAGCTCAACCGACCGGCCTGTTCAGTTCGTTGAAAGGCGGTGCTGGTAGCATTCTGCGTAACTTAAAGGACACCTCGAGCAAAGTGATGCATTCGGTGCAACAGAGTATGGCCAGAACCGAGCTAGACGCGAGTTACTTAACATCTCGGATACTGATAATGCCGTATCCAGCGGACGGGATAGAGTCTGCCTATCGGGCGAACCACGTGGAGGATGTCCGAGCTTTTCTTCAAGCCAGGCACCCGCCACCGGCTCGTATACAGTTATACAACCTGTCCCGCGGACGGCCAAACGTGACCAGGCTTCCTGGTAGGCATATCGATTGCTCATTCGCCTACGCATCGTCAGACTCGAATGCTCCTCTGCTGTCCGCGCTGTATCAGATCTGCCAGGACATTTATCGGTACTTAAACGCTGACTTCAACCATGTGGTGGTGTTGTATTGTACCGTGAGTACATACATATTCCTATTAAACTGTCACTAATCGTACGAAATAATGTACAACGATGAATTTCCAGGACGGATACCGGGCAAGCGCTACCATCGCCTGTACACTACTCATTTACGCACGGGCGTTGTCGAGCCCCGAGGAAGCGATAGCGTTGTTCACCACGAGACGCTGTCAGCCGCCTCAGTTGCAAGCCTCAGAATTACGTAGCATTAATTACATGAGCTTACTGTGCAGCGGTGTGCATCCGCACACGAAGCCGTTGGCGCTCCGCTCTCTAATCATACAACCGGTGCCGTTGTTCACCAGAGCGAAAGACGGCTGTCGACCATACATCGACATCTACAGCAACGGCGCCCTGGTGTTCACCACTAAACGGCCCGAGTACGAGGAGATGAGACTGTTCGGTATAATGGAGGGAAAGGTTCCTCTGGCGTTGGGGAACGCGACGGTCCGCGGTGACGTAACCGTGATCCTTTTCCATGCACGCCAGCAGCTTGGCCGTGTGATAGGGATTAAAATCGCCTCGGTGCATTTCCACACGGGTTATATACCGCTGACGGCGACAGCTTTAACGTTCGAGAAGAAGGATCTGGACGACATGCCGGAGGTTGGCAGCAAGTTCCGTGTTACATTAAATATTACCGTAGCTGAAGAGAATGCGAAATTAGCCAGAGTTCCGGCACCCTGGGAGGCAGAGGCCGGGTCTCTGAATCGAGTGGATCGACCCTGTAGTTCCTTTAACCGATTTAATCTTTTTATGGTTTAATTGAAGCAGTAATTCTTGAGGTTATAATTATTACCTTCTTAGTTTCCAAAGGAAGCAACGCCTGCGCCCGCGACTGAGATACCCAGCGAGGTCACTGTACCAGAGGAGAAGGTACC
>NW_015373986.1:280060-378004 GCF_001272555.1 Dufourea novaeangliae | reverse complement strand
GGAATGCCGGACACCAGTACCTTAAATACTCCGCAACCCGCAGCAGCGAACCCGGGATTGGATATATTTTCGAACTCTAGTCAGAACGATAATGATCTCTTAGGGGGTTTTGGTGTTTTTACCCAGGAAGCGAAAAACACCGCGGCGACGGTCAACGATCCTGCTCCGAATGACTTGTTGTTCGGACAGGATCGGTCAGCCAGAAAAGAGAACAGTAGTAATAATCTAAATATGAACGACTTGTTCTTCAATCAGGCTCAGTCCAACGTCAAGCAGGAAGTCACGGACTTCTTGTTCGATCCTCTCGCTGGGAACACCGCGAACAATCTTCTGGGAGGCATGCAGAACTCCAAGTCTAACCCCATAAAGTCTCCAAACGTCGAGGAGAGCTTCCCACGGAACTCCAGTGTTCCAAACTTCGCGGCCCCGAGCAAAGATACGTTCGCCAATCTTGCCAGTTCCTTGGGGGCTGGTCTGACCTCCAGTTGGAACGGTACACCGAGGAACTCGAATACACCTCAATCCGCTAGTCCAGCCCCGGCTAGCACGCCGATTCACTCCAGCCCTAGCACGCACAAATCGAATGCAACCAGCGAACCAAGCACCGTGAACGCGGACTGCGGTGCGCCTGGCAATAACAAGTCGGCCAAATCCAGCGGAGACGCTTTCGAGGATCTGCTTGGTAGCCAAGGATACAACTTCTTTAGCTCGAGGAAAGCGGAGAAAGACAGTCCCAAGACAATAAATCAGATGAGAAAGGTGGAAGCTGCCAAAACAATGGATCCTGATCGGATGAAAATAGCCGAGTGGACGGATGGTAAAAAGGGCAATTTGCGCGCGCTTCTTTGCTCCTTGCACACCGTTTTGTGGCCAGAGGCTGAAAGATGGCAACGATGTGAAATGCATCAGCTGGTAACCTCTGCGGATGTTAAGAAAGCGTACAGGAAAGCTTGCTTGGCTGTGCATCCTGATAAGGTAATACTGGTTGCATTAAATGGAATTTAATTTCAGTCTGAATGATGATGTTTCTCTGTTTGTGGTTTCAGCAAGCGGGAACACCCAACGAGAATATAGCGAAACTGATTTTTATGGAACTGAATAACTCCTGGAGCGTGTTCGAGAACGACGCGTCGCAGCAGAATCTATTTAGTTAATTCCGATGACTGTTACCTGTTACAGAAAATAAAATCTATGTCCACGATTATGAAGGTAGTTCCTAGCGGAAAAGAACCCGAGAAACATTATGTTTATTAATTGTAAGACAACTCCCGTGTTACATTCCAGCTAATGTTGTCTTAGCTGTAGCGACGATGAAAAAGAAAACGTTTAACGGATTTATAATAGCGAAGGCAAGGTTCAATTCAAAGCTGCATTTTGAATGGCTACTGTGTATACATGCATCTTTATCATATAAAGCCTTGTAAAATCACTTACTCTATTAAGCGTACTGCGGCATAAACATATATGTATATAAGGCATATGTAAATTAAGGAAGATTCCAAATATATATAAACATATTTTCCGGCCAAATCGTTTAAGCCCTTTCACGTTCCACAATTACCTTTACTAGAAATTAACCCAATGTAAGTTCAAGGTTTAGATGTATTGAACATTATTTGAATTTAACCGTTAACTCCATTTTACTATAATTAGACCGCAGAGTTTACTACATGTCAATATAATAGGAATAATTTTATTTCAGCACTCGAAGCAGTGAAATTCTTAACGAAATAAATAATTGTTCATTTCTGAGAGAAATTTATTCGGAAAAAACACGAAATTACGTAAACATCCGCAATCTGTTTGGGGAAAACTGAAAGTCGAAAAGTGGCGGCAAGAGGCACGCATAACCCCACATATATGTATACACGTAGAGACATGGTGTCTGCGCGAATAGTGGCTGTGGGGTGAAATTTTAAGGGAGGGGCTGCTCGGAAATGGCTGTTGTACACGGGGTAGGACGTCCAGAGGAGAGCAACTGACGACGGTTCGTCCCTGTCTTCCACATTGACCAATTGACATTATTTTACGACAATTGATACGGTTACCTAATCGATAGCTATTATGTGGCGGTTAAGACGCAATCCTCGGGCTCTCCTGCGCCCACCCCCAGATCTGCGGCATACGAATCGCCTTGGTAAAAGGTAAACTCTCTCTTTTCATGTATTCTTCGCGTTTTAGTGAAATGAATCTTTCGTTCGAGAATTCGTCCGATTACGTGCAAACGCAATACACACGCGTGTGGAAAACTGTCGTGAGAACAATGTAAAGGAAAAGTGAACCGTTGGAAACGGATAATCGCGACCGAAAGTATGTGAAAAAAAAAAGCTGTCTCCACCGTAGACACGATTCCTTTTTTCGCTTGACCAAAACGTTTCACGATGGTGCCTGTTTATATGAAATTACTGAAGAAATGTGATTGATTTACAAGAATGCGACGGTGATTTGTAACATGTTCAGTAATAACAATCACTGATGCATATAGTTGTATATATGTGTATATATATGTATATATATATATATACATATCTATATATATATATATATATGCATAGTTACTCATTGTACATATATATGTATATACATTGCATTTACTTGACAACATAGATTTTACTCTTGCTTTACTTGTTCTTATAGATTAGAACCCTACATAGATGATGTGAGTCAGAAAAGCTAAGTGAACAAGGAAGTGTAGAAAGCCCGAAGATGTTTAGCTCCAGTTGGAAAGTAGCATTTCTCCTCTCGCTGGGAATTTCATTCTGGTCGATAGCCAACTGCACAACAAATATCACCAGATCTGCAAGAGCTATCAGTGGAAGACTACGCTCGCCTTACTCATCATGGCGCATCGTGCTATGTTTGACACAGTCTCAGAGTTCATTCAAGACAGACATTCAAACATCATGGGACGATGCAAGACTGAAATCGTCTCACGCAGACATGAATGTGTCCTACATAGAGGCTCCACCAGCAACAGATGCGCATTCCTATCCTCTGTCGTTACTGAATAAATTCTGTACTGAAATTAAAGGTGGAAAGACAGTACTGAGCCTGATCATCGGGGGAGGATCAGCAGCTAGGTTTCTCATGACAGCTGCAGCTGCTTTGAATCTTCCAGCTTTATGGCTACCATTTACACACGAAGACTTTCTACGGCAGGTCTGTTCGAATTTATTTCTATTTTCTATGGAAATTTTCATTTAATCGGTCAAATATTCTTACAGGGGAACCTTGGACAATTTGAGAGTCGCATAGGCTCTAGTACAAAAGAAGTGGGAGCAGCTGCTGCTGCCTTGATGCACAGAGCAAACTGGCATGCGTTCACTCTTCTCATAGATACCACGTTACTTCCAGTGACTCATCTATTGCAATCGAATCTGCCAACTCTGACACCCAGAACGATCATCCATCTTCCAACCAACGACAAGACCCTGAGAATGAGACTGAGACGTGTGGCAGAGGAAGGAGGCAGTGGAGGTGTTATAGTGATGGGTTGCGATCTGAGCAACGCTCGAAGGATACTCGCTGCAGCTAGTAAATTCGAGATGCTTGCCGGAAGATTTCTGTGGCTTTGGTTGGACCTCAAAGCAGAATTGAGACCCAACGAACCGAACATTATCAGCTCACACATTTTACACAGCTCAAGAGCAGCGATTGCAACGAATCCAGAGAATCCTGTGCCAGGAGAGATCGTCAACAGAAACACGAATCTCGTAGCCGAGAGCCAATTGACAATGAACGTTTTACCGAGTTTATTAAACGATATACATCGACTGCAGGAGTACAGATGGCAGAACGGTCATACTATGTCCAAACGAGAAGACAGGGGCTTCAATTTCGACGACGACGAGGAGTTCGTAACGACCGACAAAGAACTGAACTCGAAGGACTTCATGCCGGTCGGTATGCTCGCGCTGAGACCATCCGGTATAAAGTTAATGGACGGCGACACAACAATATTATCTAGAATGATAAGGGAGACTTCACAGGCGTTGGACGAGACGTTCCTGGAAGTGAAGTCCAAACTGAGTCGTTTACGGGATCTGCAGCTAGAAGACAACTTCGTACCAGATTGCCTTCCCGATAGCAGAGCCAAGTTTCTAAATAGCGAAGTAAGGAGAAACGTTTCCAAGACATTGACACAGAAACTTCGAAGATCCATGGGCCAGCTGTCCAAGGACAAAGCAAAGTTCCAGTTACTAAACCTGCAGGCTGTAAGATTCTCTGGGAACAAGACTCAACTGAGGTACGCACAGTCTCTTTCTTATAATCCAATTAACAAACATACAGGTAACCTAACTTCAATCTCTTGATCTAAAAGGTGGACCAAAGTGGGAACTGTCAAAGGTGGAAAAGAGGTTCACCTAGAGACAATAATTTGGCCAGGCGGTGGAATAGTACCAGCCTATCTGGAACAGGGTGGTGAAAAGATAGGCATGCCCATGTACCGTATAGTGACAGCACTCGCGTCACCCTTCACGATGGTAACGAACCTGCAAGAAGGTCTCTGTCTCCGAGGAATATTCTGCCGTCAAGAAGACACTCTGATGTGTTGCTACGGTCTGAGTATGGACCTGATAGCTCTGGTGTCCCGTGAATTAGGGTTCCGTTATGATTTATATCTAGTGAAGGACGGCTTGTTTGGAAAGAGGAACGGTCGTAGCGGCACGTGGAACGGTATAATGGGGGAGCTAGTCTCTGGTAGAGCCCAATTGGCGTTCGCACCTCTAAGTGTATCCGCTCACAGAGCTGAAATTGTAGACTTCACCACGCCGTACTTCTTCAGCGGAGTAAGCTTCCTGACGGCGCCAAAGCGTAAATCCGAGATATCGTTGTTCGCGTTTCTCTTTCCGTTCAGCACCGAACTGTGGATCGCGGTGTTCACATCTTTGAACTTCACCGCGATCGCGGTGGCGTTGTACGAATGGTTCAGCCCGTTCGGTCTGAACCCGTGGGGCAGACAACGAAGCAAAAACTTCTCGATCGCGTCAGCTTTGTGGGTGATGTGGGGTCTCCTCTGTGGTCATCTGGTCGCTTTCAAAGCGCCGAAATCCTGGCCTAATAAATTTCTAATCAACATTTGGGGTGGTTTCTCGGTGATATTCGTCGCCTCGTACACGGCCAACATAGCTGCCCTGATCGCTGGCCGATTCTTCGATCCGGCGGTGATCAACTATCACGATAAAAGCGTGAGTATCATTGACAACCGAGTTCTATCCGCTACCATAGACGAGGTATAGGAGTAAACAGTTCCAATGTATTTTTTCGGCCCAATTTTCTGGGGCTTCATTTCCATTTTAAGGTCATTACCCACCGCAGATTCACCGTTCTGGTAACGTAGAGGTCGCTAAAATTACAGGCTTTTTAAGGCGTAGGTTTAGTGGGGCCAACAAGATGAAAAGTCTATTCTTATACCTCGTCTGTGGTACCCCTAAACTCGGCTTCGCTAGGTGAAAAAAAAGAAGAGCCTCTAACTACTTGGTACCAGGAATTACTGAAATTTATGCCAAATTAACATTCGGTTTAACATTAATTTCAGTACTTGAAATAAATTTACCAAGTGGTAGGAGCCTTTTTTCCTTGTGCCACTTTTTCCCCTAGCGGAAGCTGAGTCTGCTCATGAGGGTACAGATAAATTGATTGATTTTCCGTTGCAGTTACTGTTGCAAAAGGTTGGCGCACCGAGGGCATCCGCGGCCGAGTACTATGTACAAAAAGCGAACCCGGAATTGTGGTCCCACATGTCCCGATACTCATTGTCGAACGTCGCCGAGGGCGTGGAAAAATTGCGAAACGGTAGCTTGGATATTCTTATAGCAGATACTCCTATTTTAGACTATTACCGGGCAACAGACGACGGCTGCCGTTTGCAAAAGATCGGGGACACGATCAACGAGGACACGTACGCGGTTGCCCTCGCCAAGGGGCACCCATTGAAAGAGAGTATATCGAAAGTACTGGCGAATTACACGAGCACAGGGTTGCTGGACATTTTGCAAGAGAAATGGTAAAGTACACGGCAACGGACCCTTTTCGATGATCCGTTCAAACTAGAGGTTCCGACTATTGATAAAGTTATTGATGAATTTTAACAATTTATCGAAATGTAATCGATATAGCGTTGAGTATCAATGAGATATCGATAATCAATAGTCGTACCTCTAGCTCAAACTTCAATTTACAATATGCTTTTACTTTGCAGGTACGGTGGGTTGCCGTGTATCAGGGGTAGAGGAGGTATAGACGTGGGTTTCGAGCACGAGCAAGGAGGTCAACCGAGACCTCTGGGCGTGGCCTCCGTGGCCGGTGTGTTTTGTCTGCTCGGGATGGGTGTGGTACTTGGAACAATTATATTGGCGGGAGAACACTTGTTCTACAAGTACACCCTGCCAAGACTGAGACGCAGACCGGAGGACTCGATATGGCGTAGCCGTAACGTGATGTTCTTCTCCCAGAAGCTGTACAGGTTCATCAACTGCGTGGAACTGGTGTCACCTCACCACGCCGCGCGGGAGCTTGTCCACACGGTCAGGCAAGGGCAGATCGCGTCACTGTTCCAAAAGAGCGTCAAGCGAGTAAGTGCCCCCACGTTTTCCCACCCAGCCACCCCTCTCTCGACAAATATCTACAAGGAGACCATGTTCCAGAAGGAACACGAACAGCGTCAGAGACGCAAGAGTAAGGCTCAGTTCTTCGAGATGATACAGGAGATCCGAAGGTAACTCTATCCCGTTAAAATTGTGCACAGAGTTACCGACCGAGCGAATGATTGAGACTAATCTTACCGACACCCCGTTTTCTGTACAGAGTCCAGCAAGAGGAGAAGATCGAAACGGTGCCCGAGGAGCAACCGGGAGTATTAACAGTGAAAAAGGAGGAGAAAGCGCCGAAAGGAAGGGAGAGGAGTCGAAGCAAGAGTCCTCTGATGCCACGGAGCCCGAAGAGGTCCGAGAAGTGCAGAAGTTCGACCAATCTGTCGGGCTCCCGACTGGGTCTGTCTCCGGTCAGTTCGGAGACGCCGATGAAACCCAGAGAGTTTACTCTGAGCAGTACAAATTTAAGAGCGAGAAGTCCTCTGGAGACGGTCGGTCGACGATTGAGCCACGGCGATGGTGGTTCGCCGCCCCCGCGTCTGGGCTCCCACTTCGGCGGTAGTGCGACATTAAGACCGTTGGCTCCGACCAGGAGCGACTCTGTGAGCACCACAGCTGCTAGCAAGGGTGAACATCCCGGTGGCGGGACGTCAACGACACCAAGGTACTCTAGGAGTCCCGCGAAACGGGGACAATCATTCCCGGTGTTTGCCACGTTGAGGCCACCGCATTCGGCGGGCCATCATCATCATCATCAGATGTCCAAGAGTCCGTTGCTCTCCCCGAACAACGAGCTGACCTCAGCCATCGGCCGGAAGCTGTCACGCGAATGGGGCTCCGGCACCATAGATGTCACCAGGTCCTCAGAGGCGGTCAGCGGTGGCGCATCCACCTACACATTGAACCAGGAGATGACGCTGTCGTTGGAGCGTCCGTCCCACGAGAAGAAAAACATCCAGGACGACACGTTGCCGATCAAGAAACCTATACGTCGCGCACGCAGCCACGAGAACCGAGACACCAGCAAACTAATGGCCGATCTACCCTCGCCAAGGCTGACCGTCCAGCCGGTGGTGGGCGGCCGATCGGTAAGCGAACGAACGAAAAAACAGCTGGAGTCCGAGCTGAAAGCGATTTTAACCGCCAGGGCGCATCATCGCGACCTGCATCCCCCTTGATAGACAGACGTGCCGTCGCTTTGAGTGTTCTTGAAAGCATCGGCCGCTTCGGGGATGATCGTTGCCTCTGAGGGGCTTTGATTTAAGCAATATCAGATTTATAGGTCAATTTGTAGAGGAATCAGACAATTTATGCGAAAACAAAAAACGGCAAAAAAAATGTTTTAAAGAACATACATACACTCATGGGGGGTCATGTAATGACAACAGAAAGGAGATTCACACAAGGGGGGAGAGGGGAATCTCTTTGTCTGTTCCTGTTGTTGCGTACATTGATAAATTATAACGATTAGGATAAAACAAAAAATGTTGGTTAAGAAGAAAACGGAAAAAAAAGGCGCTGTAAACTTTATAGTAGAGATGTCTCTTTAACGAGTAGCGGAATACTTGGAACACCACGAGTACTAAAATATTTTCTTGTTGGCATTTTAACTCTACATCCAACCGTCAGCCTGGGTGAGTCTCTCTTCATTGTACAATACGATACAACTGTAGGTAAACAATCTCGCGTGTGCACTGCCGTATTTCTCAACTTTCTTTCCGGTCATTCGTTTCACACACACATGCACCCGTTCTTTTTTTTAGTTCCACCAGGAATCCAATGATCCTGATCGTATCGACTCCTGTACACTTGTGATCATCCTGAGCCGCCGTATTATAGGTTTATCACCGGCAGATTTCAGGACTACTTTTTATTCATGAACACACACGGAGGCATACCCTGAAAACAAAGAAGAAGTTGAGGAAGAAGTACTTGCTGAATTGGATCGCGCCCATACTGCCACTTTACTGTTAGTGATTCTCGCGGACATGAGAGAGACTCGCTGAAACAGGTTTACGGCGTAGAATGACCACTTATTTGCATACAAAGATATAAGTCGCCCATATCGCCCCAAATTTTCTGAGGGTTGAACACGCGACGAAGGAAAGTTTTAACCGATCGTGTCACTCTTTTGTACCGATCGCGGGGGGAAGTCTCGCGATCAGCAAACACCGTCGCGATTTCATTGTTCATAACTTCATCGCCACTGTTCCAAAATGGAGGAAAGTAATAGGGGAGGAGACAACGATCCTGGGATCGTGTGTGTTTGCTGTATCCGTAGAGAAACGTATATTATATCCTTGGTCGGTTTGTTAGACTGATAAGACGAGTGACGACTTTGTCCCAGGAATTGCATTCGCGCGCGCGCGTGCGAAACATCGTCGGAATTGAAGAAGGGAAGAGGAAACAGTAGATATTGTCGGATTGATGTTCCGTGTCCCGTTTTCTGTTTCTCCTCCGACGAGGGGACGTGGTCCCCCCACAAGAGGACGTGGTTCTCTCAGGAGGAAGCGTGGTCCTCCCACAAGAGAACGTGGTCCTCCTCGTTTATCGCTCGTCCCGACGAGGGTGATTCCCTGAAAGTCTCTCTCACTCTCTCGTTTGATCCTGGGCTATCCCAATCCTAGAACTGTGTTAGCGTGAATGTGGTGGGAACTAAATTATAATTTTAAATGGATTCATATGAGCGAGGCCTTAGGAATTAGTCGATCCGCCCAAAATTCTTTACTTGAATAGCGTTTAACCGTAACTCTGAGCAAACTTCTCTATATTACTATTGCGCGTAGAATGTAGGCGTTTAGTTTCCATAGTTTCACGGTAGACTATTGTATTTGGGCTTGTCCCGATGGTATTCCTCAAAGTGTCTCTCGACGACGACGAGTAGGCTCTCCCGGTGAATGTACGCTCGCGTGACGATCAATCTCTGTCTGTCCAACGAGGCGACGGATTAAATGTTTTCTCTCGAAATTGAGTTCCCGTTCTGCTGTGTAATTCTACAGACACGAAAACGTGACTGTTACCGATGAAAGTGTCCTGAATATAATTGCACTCTGCTCGTTGATTTTTCTCTTTTTTGGCATTCCAATCCTCGTGTATGTGTATACGAGATTTTTTTTGTTATCTGACGGATCTGTTGAAAGTATAACATCCTAATTGCGCATTGATAAACAAGCAGCGTGGCTCATCAATTACCTGGTATTTTTGATTCGTTATCTTGTTGATGTAGAGCACGTTGGCTTGCTTGCTTGCTTGATTCCGTTCGATTGTGTTGCAATTGATTCAGGAGGTAATCAAAATACAAATATAGGGGGCCAGTTTAGTGTCACCCGAGCCTAAATAAATCAAAGATAGACTTATTATATTACTTGTAGCCGTAATTTTTTGATAAGTGGGTTCCGCCAATAATTTAGTTCAGTAGTGATCATATATTATATACACATACCAGATGTATATGTTCTTTTTGCGATTCGTTCCGGGGTGTATAAAAGAAAATTTGTCTTCTGAACGTCCTTGTACATACATGTCTTCTACTAGATACCTGAAGAGACATTATTGCACTGAATTAAAGGTCGAGCCCCCTATTTCATTGTGCGCCAACAAGAACCTGTACAGTTGGAATCTTGTATGGAAAGATTAGAGCAAACACCTTTGTTTGACCATACTTCTATTCTTGCTAGCAAATCAAGAGAAAAACGATACACAGATTATTGCGAGGTAAAGATCGGCCTATTTAACATAAGAAGAAAAAAAAATCACTTTGTTGACGATGTGGCTATTTAATTGAGTTACACTTGTAAAAAGTGTTAAACATTTCAGTTGCTCTGTTCTTTCCACTAATTGAATTGGTATCGCCAAAGTGCTGGCAGTAATTTTGAAGAAAGCAATTAATGCAACCAGTTGCTGCTTTGATACAAGTCTAAACTAAATTTTTGCTATTCAGTTCTTACGATTAGAAGTAACTAGGTCGTAAAATATTATTATTAGCATCATATTATTAGCCATAATATATTAATTCCATCTCTAATGGCAATAAGATTATTATATACTACAAAGCACTGCCATAATTTCAACTAAATGTTACATTGATTTCAAAATCCTGCCAAATAACATTACTACCACATACCAAATCTAATAATGTTTTGCAAGACAATTTACTTCAAACTTCCAAACTTCATTGACAACAATCAACTATTGCATATACATTGTGCATACTAGTAAAAAAATGACTTCTAATTAGGGAAGAATGTTTCATTGTTTAAGTTTATGACTGAAACAAAACATGAAACAAGGCAGCTGAAAGTAGAAGGAACTCGATCATTGGATTCTATGCATAGAAACTTTTGATTGATTCGTGAAACAAAGTTCCCCCATTTGCAACATGTATATTTTCAATGACCATAGCTATGGAACTTTACAATACATGGATCAGACAAGTGATCATAAGCTTTTGGATTGCATAGAATTTAATGCTCAAGGCTCATCGATTAAGAACATAAAATCCTATTATCATTGACATCACATATTGCATCGATTCCCTTTAACGATGGTATATTTGTTTTGATATCGCACTTTTATTAGTCATCTGATTACATTAAAGTTGCAAAATTTGTCTCCCACCAGTCTTGACTCTGGCAACCAGAGGCACAACGTATGCAACTTTAATGAAATAGTAACTATTGTAGATTACAATGTAGAAGAAAACATATGTAACCGAAACAATCACGAAAATTCTGTTATCGCGGTGACTTGTTGGCGTACGGTATTAGGTTAGGTTCCTCGTAACCTACCTCGTCTCTCTTGTTACGCCTACTATTATACTGTTATTGTTGAAAACTCCATATTAATAAGAAATAAATATATTGTCTCAAAACTCTCAGCATCCTCAATCCTGTGCAATATGAACTAGTACTATACAGTGTGAAAAATCCTCTGCATCAACAATACATTATATATATTACATACATTTTACTTATTATCTTAATCTATATATACTATACATACATAAGTTCTATCGAAAATGATCTCTGGCTAAAACAAAAAAATGAATTAATGCAGAATCACTAAGAAGCAGTGATGATTTACATTATAATAGCAATAATGACTATTTTATCACGGTACATATTTATCTAGTTCCCATAAATTCCAAACGTAATCGTCATTTTACGACCGTGTTATCGCGTTAAATTTGCATAAATAAATTTCAATGCCTTAATAGCATTCAAAATTTCAACGGTGTAACTGAATCATTAAACAACCGATAATTTCGACAGCTGTTAAATGACGGAGTCAAGAGTATCAGGAACGCTGATTACTCATGCCTAGCACAGGATAATCTATGAACCCGAAATGTATATTTACGAGTGCCGTTCCGACCATAACACCATGGCAGTACTAACGACATTTTACATTCACCAAATTAAGTCCCGAAAATTTGAATTTTATAGGTACAACTTCAAATTATCGCGTAGCTACTAATTCGATCGATGAGATAAACCAGACCCTACACCCGTCGTGTATCCTACCGAACGATCTACGAATCGAACCGTGGCGATGTTGAAAAAAGTCACCGGAACCAGTGGTTCAAAGGTGCAAAGAAAATGAGCAGCCTGAAAAGTACAGAGTCAACGCGCGACGCGATAGCTACGAGGTTCATCGAGCAGAGCGAGCGAACCAAAAGAATTTGCAAGTCATTCGCGTCATCTACGATCACGAGTGCTGTTTCACGGTCGAACTTTCGTTTGTGTTCGGGTTTCTCGCGTCTCTGCAATACACCTTACCCGTTGTTAAAGAATCAACCGCAGCCTACCATCATCGACAGTTAGTTTACGTTAATTATCGTTTCCCCCGTCACGTCCGCGACGTTTTACCCGTCTTCTTGGTGTTCGATTCATTTGTCTAAGAGCCTATATATCAACTATGGGTGGACGCTGATCAAGAATAGGGAAACAGTCGTTGTCGACTTCGTTCAATGTGTTAACGTGCCCAGCGAGAGACGCCGTGCATGACAATTTTCAAGAAAATAAGGGAAACAAGTTCTCACGCAGGCTGCAACGACCGAAAACAAGTATACAAAGTACACTAACGCTGGTCCTCGGGCGAGGGATAGAAACTGTCAGTGTCCCATAATCTCGTTGAGAGTGACACGTGCGTATGGTAATTCCGTGGTGGTTTGACGCGTACACACACTCTTCGAAGCACCGTGGCGAACCTAACGTGTGTATACGTCTGATACCGCGCGTCATAGTGAAATATCAGTGAATGAATCGTCGAATTATGATCCTTCGGTCGCACCTCTATCCCCCCTCCTAATTCGATTCACTTGGGGAAACTTGACACGGGCGACAAAAGCTCCTTTGGTGATTTTTCATTTTCGTGGACTGTCAGGGAGCTTTCTCTCGGTCGTTAAGGTGAGTACTGACACTGTAGCCTAGTGTCATAATTATTATACTTTGGAGGCTTTCAGGTCTAAGCTGTGTTTTTGAAAAATTGTACAAATTTTTTACCAGTAGCTAGCTTTATCGGAGATAGAATGATACATTGATATTAATGTGTGTCGCATGGTGGTTTGTTGTAACAGTGTACTATGTCCATGAAAATGTGGTAAGAATTATTATGCTGTAGTTACAGTTGCAGATTCTTTTAGAAGGATGCAACGAGTAATGCTTTCTGAGTATTTTAAAGATATCAGGAGAATCTATGATGTCAAGGATAGTACAATATATCAGTGGAGACATGAACTGTTGGTCAAAGAGAAGTCAGTACAGGAAGATAGAAGAAATATATCCATTTAACCAGCATGAAACACATTACTATCAGAATGTCATTTGACCCCTACAGAAGCTAGCTATGATTTTCCCAAGAAGACACAGCTTGTATCGAAATACTTTTAACGAACTTTGTGCTACTTTCTGGAAAAACACTGCAAATGGGTGTTAATCTCTTTATCAATGAATTAGCTAGTCATTCGGTAAATAAATTGTGTACACTGTTTCAAGGGGATCTCTTATTGTAACATTCACTCTGTTTCAGTTTATTTTAATGGATGAAGACGCTTGTCACGCGAGAAAAGAAGCTCGGAGTAGCTTCCGGAATCCGAATCTCGGATCCAATTCGTCCTTTATGTCACCCGGCGACGACAAGGATTTGGAGGGGACGGAGAAGCATGGAGACCTCGGGGACATGACATTCTACATGACCAATTACATTAAGGATGCTATGAAGATGATGTTTATAATGCGGAGCCATCATATGCTCACCGACGTCGTCTTGGAAGTGGGCTCGGAACTGTTTTATGCTCATAAAGTCATTCTAGCCGCTGCGAGTCCGTATTTCAAGGTAATTCATATGGTAATGGGAACAGAGAAGGTGTAACAAATAAATGAAAGAACGTACTATTTAAATTAATGTTACAGGCAATGTTTACAGGGGGCTTAAAGGAATCGGAAATGAACAGGGTGAAGCTTCAAGGTGTCTGTCCGACTACCATGGCACGTCTGATGTATTTTATGTATACTGGCCAAGTAAGGGTCACTGAGATTACAGTGTGTTCGCTTTTGTCAGCAGCCACTATGTTCCAGGTATGTATAAACTGACAAAGTACATACTAAATTATACTATTCTGTACACTAATCATTGTATATATCGTCGTTGCAGGTTAGTAATGTCATAGATGCCTGTTGCGTTTTTCTGGAAAGACAGTTAGATCCCACGAATGCAATCGGAATCGCAAATTTTGCCGAACAGCACGGCTGTCATAGTTTGCATCAGAAAGCGAATCAGTTTATTATTCAACATTTTAGTCAAATATGTCAAGAGGAAGAGTTCCTCCAACTGTCGGCGATACAGTTGATAGCCCTAGTGAGAAAGGACGAGCTTAACGTGCAAGAGGAGAGGGAAGTGTACAACGCTGTCCTGAAGTGGGTGAAGTATAACGAGGAGGCAAGAGGGCCCAAGATGGAGCACATACTACACGCGGTTAGGTGTCAGTATCTGACGCCGAATTTTCTACGGGAACAAATGAAGAACTGTGATGTACTGAAGAAAGTACCCGCCTGTCGGGAATACCTTGCGCAAATTTTCAAGGACTTGACCCTGCACAAGAAGCCGATAGTTAAAGAGAGAACGCCTAATACTCGAAGAGTGATATACATTGCTGGTGGTTTCTTGAAGCATTCGTTGGACGTTTTGGAAGGATACAACGCGGACGAGAAGACTTGGACTCAACACGCGAAGCTAGTGGTTCCCAGATCCGGTTTGGGTGGAGCATTCTTGAAGGGAATGTTTTATGCTGTTGGTGGCAGGAACAATTCACCCGAGAGTAGGTAAGCAAATTGAAAGGATGGGCAACGGAAGATTGGACTCAAAAGGTAAAGAGAGCTTTCGTTGGATTCACAGATACGATAGCGATTGGGTCGACAAATACAATCCAGTCACAGATCAGTGGAGAGCCTGTAGTCCAATGTCGGTGCCGAGGAATCGTGTAGGTGTAGCTGTGATGGATGGATTGTTGTACGCTGTCGGAGGCAGCGCTGGCGCAGAATACCACAACAGCGTCGAATGTTACGATCCCGACATGGATACCTGGACTAACGTGAAGCCAATGCATATAAAAAGATTGGGAGTTGGAGTGGCTGTGGTGAATAGGTAATCGATAACAAATAACCCCAAAATATTGTAAAACTGAACTCCATTGTTTATACTGATCTTACTACTAAAACAGATTACTATACGCAATTGGTGGCTTCGATGGGACGAATCGACTCAATTCTGTGGAATGTTATCACCCGGAAAATGACGAATGGACAATGGTTTCACCGATGAAACGGAGTCGTTCAGGTGTCGGGGTAGCCAGTCTTGGTCAATACATATATGTTGTTGGAGGTTATGATGGTACTAGGCAATTGAATTCTGTTGAGCGATACGATACGGAGAAAGATATCTGGGAACTTGTTAGTAGTGTCACTATTGCCCGGAGTGCACTCAGTGTTACGGTATTGGACGGAAAATTATACGCGATGGGTAAGAAATTTCGAAGAATTACCAAGCTGGATTTACTGGTGCATTCAAATACTGAGCTAATGATTCTTTTAGGAGGATACGATGGAGAACATTTTCTAAGTATCGTCGAAATCTATGATCCTGCGAAAGATGTATGGGAACAAGGAGTGTCTATGACCTCTGGAAGATCGGGTCACGCGAGTGCAGTATCTTACTATCAATGTCCTATACACTGCGACCACTTAGATCACACTATATCGTTAGAGAAACCATCGCCGTCGTGATGCATATAACTCCTGTGCATCTGTTGACTTTAAAGAAATTGTTAACCAAGGAAAATTCATGAAAGAAGACAGAAAAAGAATGTCAGATCGAACACTTGAAGCAGTGAAAGAGTGATCTCTTTGTTACTGCAGACTGATTGTTATCATCTCCTCAAATGAATCTATGTTCCTGAGATGGTATACACGTCCTCACAGAACTTGAAGAATCTAATCATTACAACTATGATTTTATACTTCAGTGGACTAATGATTAACTTCCATTACAAAATAGGATTTAGTACAATGTTTTCTCGTTGAGATCACAAGGACTTAATCGTGTAAATATATTTGTATAGCAATGTTATTTTTGAAAAATTTTTATAGAACTCTCTTATTTGAACCACTGTATATTTGTAACATACTACTGAAATAATGTTGGAAAATATAGACACATGAAAAACTTTTTGAAATCTATCCTTTTCCCCGATATTTATAAACAAATTATTTACGATATATTGGAATTTATTAAAACATACGTGGGCGTAAAAACGGAATATGTTGTGAAGATGGGACGTGTCAATCGATATTTTCGAAAATGGAAGTGTCCCGACGAACCTACGGTTAACATGTTCTCGTAATATCTGTGATTAAAGACAACTTCCGTCTTTTGAATAGATCTAACGTTGTTTGTTACAGTTTTCGAATTATATTTATTCGCACAACTATACGATATTGTCCTCCGCCTGTTATCATCGCTTCCTTATGGCGATGAGGTTATGTATGTCCGAATTATAAACAAGAGTGAGCATCAAAATGCCAAGAACGTGCACGATATTTTCCACCGATTGTGTATCAGCGGAAATTCGGTGGAGGATGTGAAACTTTAAAAATACAACGATGAAATCCGTGTACAAATTGTTTTTCCTGTGCCTTATCTTCGTTGCACTGATAATACTGCTTAACTCGACTAATTTCTCAAATAAAATTTACGATGCGCAGACCAAAGAGGCTGTCGTTGCCTCGACCACTGCCAAAAGAATTCTACCACCGCCTGCAATAGGGGAAGTGACAATATGCGTGGTAGTTTGTGGGGACAGATTGGACGAAGCATTGACAATGCTAAAGTCAGCTCTGGTTTTCACCAGTAGACCCCTACAGTTTATTGTTCTGGCTGAGAACAATTTGATCCCTGCGTTCACTGAGAAACTAGCAGAATGGAAGCTGATGTCAAATAAAACCTTTGACTTTACAGTCAAATCTATTACTTTCCCAGAGGGAAGCGACGCAGCTATGTGGAAGAAGCTGTTCAAGCCATGTGCGGCTCAAAGATTATTTCTGCCAGTGAGTAGATTGAAAAGACTGTCTCTGATTCTACTTATAATTATCCTTACTAATCCAACATTGTGTGTGTTGCAGTCAGTTTTAAACGAGACAGATGCTGTTCTCTATGTAGACACGGATACTATGTTTTTGGCTCCACCAGAGACGATCTGGGACGAATTTAAGAAGATGAACTCAAGTCAGTTGGCAGCTTTAAGTCCAGAGCACGAGGATCCTAGCACAGGATGGTACAACAGATTTGCAAAGCATCCGTATTATGGAAAATTGGGTGTGAATTCAGGTGTAATGTTAATGAACCTGACGAGGATGCGAGAGTTCAGATGGATAGACTATGTGATACCCATCCACAAGGAGTACAAATTGAAGATAACATGGGGGGATCAGGACATAATTAACATCATATTCCATTACCACCCGGAGAAGCTCTACGTTTACTCTTGCAGATTCAATTACAGACCGGATCATTGCATGTACATGCCTGTTTGTACCAAGGCAGAAAAAGAAGGAGCCTTGGTGTTGCATGGATCCAGGGGAACGTTTCATTCGCAAAAACAACCACCGTTCAAAGCTATCTATAAAGCTATGCAAGAGTACCAGCTAAACACAGATCCGTACGACTATTTATTGGTACCGATGAGAAACTACTTAGCACTGGAACATAGATCAAACTGTGGCAAACTGTGGAGAGTATTCATTATACAACCTGAACTACATTTAGGACAACAGTAACATGTAAATGTCTTCTCTGTTCAAAGCAATAATGCATAGAACATAGCTGTTTCAAACTGTAGTACTTCCTTTTGTTACTATTTAAACGCTTTCTCGATTCCATGGCAATATTTAATGATAGTAACAGGTAATGCCAACACAAATACCGTAGGGTAAGTTCTACACGTTAATGTAAATCCTCTATACAGACTGATCGTATTCCATAGTGCATTCCTGTTTTATTTGTTAAAAAGTGCGCTGTGATTGTTACCGTTCAACGTGACGTAACGCGAACCGTGTGTCATTACACTTTTATCGATGATCTTTTGACAATACTCGTCCAATAGGCTTAGGATAATGAATCTCAAAGTCTTCTTATACTTAATAAGTATTATTCTACTCGATTTAGATTACCTTTTGAGCAATCTTAGCTATTGTTATACAAAGTATATAGATCGGAAGCTCAAAATTTTATACGAATTTTTCCAGCGCTCTAAGCGCTGAACATTTTATACGGGATTAGGTTTCATTTATGGTGCGACCAAAAACAAAGGTTGTTCTTTTTGTAAAAGAAAGTGAAAAGAAAAAAAATGTATCTAAGTCTAAAATATTGACTCGGTATTACTTGCTTAATCTACTAGACTATTGGAAGGTACACTCTCATGTTTGAACTGCGAATATTTATGCAAATTGACATGTTTATACATAAATATAGAAAACTTGAAATTACACACTTTTATTTCCCTTCGTGTTTTAAGTTTTAACTGTAATTGTAAGTAATAAAAGAAACTGAGATGTTTTTTTTAGCGAATATTGTAAGATAGCACAAGTGACACCCTTCTGTGCTCTTTCGAATGTTTATACAAGTGTACATGTAATTTTTTATTTTACTCATAATACATATATGGAGTCTCTTACGCATGCTGCGGGGGTTCTATGGCCCCACTTGTCACACAGGGTCTCTTACGCTTGCTCCGGGGGTTCTATGACCCCACTTTTTCACAAATCGGGGTTTCTTATGCACGTACAATACGTAAATTATTTTTTTAACGATTTTTCGTCGGTACGGCAGATTTGTTGGTCACAGACGAGATCTTCTTTACCGACGAGGGCGCGTTTATCATTAGATGATTAACCATTTCCTTAATATGTACCTAAAATGTCCGCCGTTAGATGGTACTTGTATATACTCGAATAAAAAGAATTTCGCGGTCTCTAATCATCGAGAGAAAGCACCTAAAGAAGCAATTAAATGATAGGTAAGTAATGAAACTATGTATCAATAGATTCCCTACAAATCTGATTGATTAAGATTCGGATTACAGTCTTCGTAAGATGTACCTCGTCTGTTCTTTACTTATCTATTCCCTCCTTCTTCACCTAACCGTTTGTTTTCCGTTGTTTTTTATTTACCCATTTGATTTCACTCATTTGTATTTAAAACATAATAAAAATAGTAATAATACCCCAATAGTAATAATAATAATACAACCTTTGCATTTTATCCTACGAAATGATATTCTCAGAGTTTAACTAGTTCGTCAACATTTCTCATGGAAAAAATTCTAGTGTCTAGTCCATAATCCGCAGAAAATATCCAGGAAGGAAGAAAGGAATAAGAGAGAAAGAGGAAAGAAATGGAAATATAAGCGGAAACAGCAGCATTTACTGGGAAAAGAGAGGGGGACCGTTACGTTCGGCGGGTACACACAGTAAGGGGCAACCACACGTAGTGCAGCGATACGCTCCTGCAGGTCACGATCGTGATTGATCGTACACTGTATGTTTGTGTAATTTTGTTTTTTTTTAATGAAAATTTATCGCATCAAGCGTACCTCGATGTGCGTCGATTACGTTAAATGGATTAATAAACGGCGTTAAACGTTGCCCGTGTTCACAGTGGATACATTTAACCTGGTTACGTCGCGGGAAATTGGATCATTTCGTTCGTATATGCACGTACACAGTGGAGAGGCAAAGTGGGATCAACGATCTACGATGCAACAGGCTCGCGTAGGTAGTGAATCCGAATTGCGATAATAACAGACGGCGATAATAGCGATAAGAGAGAGTATTGTCGACGAACGAATTTTTCTGGGAATAACAGGTCAGATATGAGGTATCGCTGCAACTTTAGCTCAGCGACGTTTCTTTGCCATCGACTAGTGCCTACTGTTTTGTGATCCAGTAAAACATCATTCGGTGGTTCCGCAGCGGAGAAAGGTAAGAGAATAAAATACACGACTTCATCTCATCCTCACGTTCCTTTAATTATCCCGACTGTACGAACTGAATTTCTCCTCTCGAACAGGAAACGTGAAGTGGTCATCGAACGTTCGATCGAGCGAACTAGATGATATTTAATAACTGTGAGAACTGTAACGTGAAACCAACGATCCGTTAAACCGGTATCCACCTGACAGTGGTTCTCGCACAAGAGACATTGGGATCGAACTGTCTCTCTTGTTTCTTTTCTACTATTCCCAATTACTTCCGTTTCCCTGAGACTCACGAGTGCCAATAATTATACTTTATCTCAATTAAGATTGTCATTGTTTCGTCGAAGCGAAATATTAATCTTGTTCGTGTTCCTCAGAAATAAGTATGCCGTTGTTCAAGGCGCGTGTCACGCAGAGATCGCCGACCTTGGATAAGATTTTGAACGGTGGCACGAATCATGGGAACAACCATTGTCACCAGAATGGAAACGAAACGGACCAAGAGGCCACGGATACCAATAACGGAGCTCGCGGCCAGAAGAACAGTAATCCTCAGACGCAAGAGCAACAGCAACGGCGGTCATCGAAAGTCTCGAGGCCGCCGATGGTGTTTCACTGTCAACTGGCGCACGGTAGTCCCACGGGACTGATATCGGGCTTCCGGAATGTCCGAGAACTTTATCAGAAGATAGCAGAACGCTACGATATGTCGGTGGAAGAAGTGAGTTCAGATTCGTGATCGACAGTAAGGTTATCTGATCGATCGCGGGAACACGGAAAGATTGACGTCAATGTGGCAATCTATCGTGTCGTATGACGTGTATATGTATCCCCCCCTCAGCTTCCACTAGGGGAAAAGGTGGCGTAGAGGAAGGGCCTTCTACCACTTGATATTGGGTATTACTGAAATTTATGCCAAATTAACATTCGATTTAACATTTATTTTAGTACCTGAAATAAATTTACCAAGTGGTAGGAGACTTTTCTTCTATGCCACTTTTTCTCATAGCGGAAGCCAAGTTTGCTCACGAGGGTACTATGAGTTCTGTAGCAGGTCTTGTACGGTCAATGATACTGGTAGCCCACGAATTGTTATTAAAAAAATAATAAGGATACTATTTGTTATTATTGACCGTATGATATCGACAGATGTTTCCACTGGCTATACAGCTTTATGGGGAGAGCATTATTCCGGATACAGGAAACATCGGTTACGGGCCGTGGCCTCTCCCGTCAGCCCAGCGGATACGTGCTCTCTGGCTGCGTGTGTAGTAACTCGTATCGTGTAATAACTGGTTGTAAATACCGTGAGCACATTTCCTATGCTGATCGTGGCTCGTGAGGTCACCCGAATCGGGACAGACTCGTGACGCCGCTTAAAAGTTGCGGTGAAAGTTGAAAGACATTAATACACGGGATGCTGATACCACGGATTAGGGGCTTTTGGATTTCTTAAATTAGTGGATTAACGGGATCTCCCGCCACCACTGGGCTCCAATACGTTCAAATGGAGAAACTAATTATTCTATAAATAGAAATACAAAATCCTCCGTGGTCTAGTAATTAACTAACTTATAAAAAAGAATCTAGCATGACAATTATGGTAACGACCGTTTAATTTAGCGTGTAGCGGAACACTTTGAACTATCCGTCACGTTTCAATGTGCAACATTCGCTTTCTATGAGTATTTAATGATTTGCTTCCGCTTTCAGATACTCTTCTGCACGTTGAACACGCACAAGATAGAGATGACCGAATTATTAGGCAGTCAGATAGGGGTAGGTGACTTTATATTCGCTCACAAGAAAGGTACGTTGCCAACGATTCGCTGAATTTGGTTTCCTTTCAATGTTGATCGACAATGGATACCTTCAGGACGGCCCAAGGAAATCGAACTAGTGAAATCAGACGATGCTTTAGGATTAACGATAACCGATAACGGCGCTGGGTACGCCTTTATTAAACGTATCAAGGAAGGGTCCATAATCGACCGGATCAAGGTGATCGAGGTCGGGGATCATATAGAGAAAATCGATTCGAACAGCTTGATCGGGAAACGGCATTTCGAGGTGGCAAGAATGCTGAAGGAGATTCCAAAAGGTTCGACGTTTACGCTGAGGTTGGTCGAGCCGTTGAAGAACGGATTTGGCAGCATTGGTCCACGCGGAGATCTGAAAAAGGGAAAGAAATCGGGCTACGGTTCTGGTAAAGAGACGCTTAGATTCAAAGCTGACGGAAGTGCGCAAATTATCGAAACGGTAATTGAATTCTCCAGTGAGAAATTTATACTGAAAATTATGAGATAACATCACCTGAAATCTATTTCTTTTGTTAATTCCAATCAACAGATAGACGATGCTGCAACGATAGGTATTGAAAAGATCAACGTAATTCTGGAGAGCTTCATGGGTATCTATGACACAGAATTAGGTATGTCTTTTTATAGAAAAATATTCCTGGTTCGATGGTGCCATTATGTAACGTTCTGTTCTCTTTTTGAAACAGCTACACAAATCTGGGAACTCTCGGAATGCAAAAGCAACAGCATTGAATTTGCAGAGGCAATAGACAATTCAGACCTGGAAGCTTTTGGCTTCACAGATGACTTTGTCATTGAATTATGGGGTGCTGTTACTGATGCAAGAGCTGGACGACATCGATGATAACAACTTAAATTAAGACAAATTAAAACTCTTGAAGCCATGATTTTTGCTCATTAGAGTACAGCAAACGCTGTTATCAGAAGTTTGAAGTTTAAATCATGCAGAATATTTAAACTCATTCAGGCAATGGCTTGTATTAGCGAGGAACACTCTACAAAATGTTTGTAAATTATTTTCTTATTAATGTGTAGACCAAGGACAACTTATAATATAAGTTTATATACAGGCCAATAATAGATAGCAAATAAAAAAAATGAAGAAAACATTGTGTTGTGGTGAGAATTGTTTTCCATTCTATATAATTGATAATACCTCTGATTATACTGAGTTCATGTCCTGAGACCTTGAGATTGTTGTCTATATACAGTTTATATAAGCGTATCGTGTATTGATTACAGCCAATGGCAATTACCAATGCTTTTAATAAAATGAAAATGATAATACGTTATCTGCATATGTAACAGTACCGCTGACGTTTTCGTCGGCGAGGCTTAACCTGACACGTTTATGAATTTAGTTGTATTTATATAAGTTTACGAGAAAATTATGGCGTTTGCTATAAGCAGAGCAAGTTGCTTGCTTTTCCGCGTGAGCAGCGGTTCGAGAAACAATTACAAAAATTTCAAACTCTCAAAGGTATGTGATATTAACGTTACTCGGCAACACCGAATGATTCCAAAAACGAACGTGAACTTAACCTACTTTCTTCCGGTATTTATATTTGACAGTATACCGTCAGATATGAAAAAAAGTGTTTTATCGATAAATGATCATGCTCGTGATATTATGATGAAGCATTTGATTGAATTTTAATTAAACGTATCTTGTTTAATGTTTCATATTACAATTTTTCACAGGTATGCACAGTTGATTTTTCTGTCAAAGCCAATATTCCTGAGGTAGAAGAAGAGACACCAAAGTTAACTTCACCCGTAGGAGATGGAAAAATATTCAAATGTATCAATGAAGTCATATGTGATATAGCAGACGGTGCTAAGCTTCTGGTTGGTGGATTCGGACTTTGTGGCATTCCAGAAAATTTAATTGCGGCTATACTTAAAAAAGGTACAAAGGATCTAACTGTTGTCTCGAATAATGCTGGAGTAGAAGATTTTGGCCTGGGTATACTTTTGAAGGAACACAGGATAAAGAGGATGATAGCTTCCTATGTTGGTGAAAATCCTGAATTTGAGAAACAGTATCTCAGCGGTCAATTAGAAGTTGAACTGACACCTCAGGTAATTATTAAGGACAGTGACGATTGGATGTTACAGGACACTAAAGATATTACAGTCGTGTCTTTAAAACTTAGGGCACATTAGCTGAACGTATTCGTGCAGGTGGAGCAGGTATACCAGCCTTTTACACTCCCACTGCCTATGGAACTCTAATTGAAGAAGGTAATGTTGTTGTGAAATACGACAAAGATGGAAAAGCAGAAATATCTGGCAAACCGAGAACTGTGGCAGTATTCGATGGTAAACACTATCTTATGGAAACTGCGATCACTGGAGATTTTGCCCTTATAAAAGCATGGAAGGCGGACAAAGCTGGAAACTTGATCTTCCGGAAATCAGCCAGAAATTTCAATCCGGTGATGTGCAAAGCAGCTAAGGTGGCAGTTGCTGAAGTAGAAGAGATTGTAGAGATCGGTGAACTGGATCCTGAGCATGTACATTTACCTGGTATCTACGTAGACAGAATTGTTCAAGGTCCATCATATGAAAAGCGTATAGAGGTGTGTATCCATTTAAAGCTAATGGAACTATCGAAAATTATTACTCACTCTATTTCTTGTATATCCTAGAAATGCTACACTCGACAAAATATGAAACCTAAAAAGGTGACGCCAGCCAGCAAAGCAAGGGATAGGATCATCAAGCGTGCTGCCCTCGAATTCAAAGACGGAATGTATGGTAAGAAATTAACAACAGAGTGAGCATATTCAGGAATACAGTTAGGTTTCAACGAATGAATTTCTTGTAGCCAATTTAGGAGTTGGTATACCAGTGCTTGCGTGCAAGTACATTCCCAAGAACGTTAAAATAACCTTGCAATCGGAGAACGGTATTCTTGGGCTTGGTCCCTATCCGAACGAAGATGAAGTTGATGCAGACTTGATCAATGCTGGAAAGGAAACAGTCACGGTATTACCTGGAGCGTCGTACTTTAACAGCGAGGAAAGTTTCGCCATGATTCGAGGGTACCTTTTAAAACACATATGTCAATCATGTTTTGTTAGAACGAAATTGCTACTGATTTTAATTTCTTTAGGGGTCACGTGAACTTGACCATGCTCGGAGCAATGCAAGTATCAGAAACGGGTGATCTGGCTAACTGGATGATCCCAGGAAAGCTGGTGAAGGGAATGGGAGGCGCGATGGACTTGGCTGCTGCGCCAGGCACAAAAGTAGTGGTGACAATGGAGCACAAAGCTCGCGATGGAAGTCCAAAAATTCTGAAAAGCTGCACGATGCCGCTGACAGGTGACATTGACACATCATCTCATTCTATATAAATATAAATATTTTTATCTATGTTATCTACCAACACTATCAGCCGACTTAACCTAAAAGATCATTTTCTGGTCCCTTGATATTTCAGGCCAGCATTGCGTGGACTTAATAATCACAGACATGGCAGTGTTCGAAGTAATGAAGGGAGAGGGATTGAAACTCATCGAGATTGCACCAAAAGTCGAATTAAGCGACCTCGTTAGCTCTACTGGTTGTGAATTCGCGGTGGCCGATGATCTTAAAGAGATGAGACAGGTGGATGTAGAAGACTGCGAATAGGAACGGTAACCTACTTATACTTACTTTTAAGCAGTACACAATTGTAAAATTATACATACACGCGTATCTTTAAGACCGTTTCAACGATTCTATACCTTACTCTAAGTCTACTATAAATACAATATTCTTAAGCGTAATAAGGCAGCTGAGTCTGACGGGTCGGAATAGTATATAATTTTTGTAATAGACGCGATGGAATAAAATCCAAACGCTTATTCTCTGAACTTTGCCTTAACTCTCGCGGGAAGCGGTAACAGGTAGAGCACGCTGTTAAATATACACAGTCCAACGGCGAACGCCAGCGAGATCAGTAGGTTCAGATCGACGTTCAACACCTCCGAGATATTTTCACCCTCGCGTGTGAAACGTTCTATCAAATAGGTCCTTCCGTCGGGATATCTGCACAGTTCCGGTACGCCTGGACACGCGAAGCTCTCGTTATAATGAAGATGCAGGAACGTGGGCATGTCGATGGCCAGTTGGTTCAGGGCTAAAGAAGCGTATCTCGCTGGTAACGCGGTGGAAACAGCGGCAAGCCAGTACGGCAAGCCTTTCAAGCTCCTGATGGCTCCAGAGGCGACCACGAGGGACACCAGTGTCATGTACAACACGGTTATAGCACCTGTTATCGGTCTCCCAACGACCATCATCACAGCCACGGTCACCTGTTCAGCCGCCACGTAGCTGGCCCACAGTACTCCAGAGGCGTACGCCCAGGACGATAGGTCTAGCTCTAAGATAGGCGTCAGGATACCAATTGTGATCATTGTCGAGACGAAACTGAGCGGTAAACTCAACAACGCGTACGCGGTTAGGAACATCGCGCCACCGTAAAGGCCCTCCCGTTTCTCCTGGTAATATCTGGCCCGATAACCTGGAACTGTGTACCTAATTAGCAAGCGATACACCCATTCTATTGGTGCCATTACCGCCTTCGCTCTTCAATAACTTACAGAGGAGCGCCGTGGACGCTATCCCGGCGACATAGAACAATGTCAGTACGTTGAAAACTAGACCGCCTGTCTGGAGAAATATCCTGGACTGAACAGGGGTTGAATGGGAGTATAGGATGCTCATCAGGGCAACGGTGAACGGTAGCAACAGAAGCCGAGTGGTGAAGTGTCCTAGCCCAGACTTGTTGAAGGCAAACGTCGCGGCCATAGCTCTCCTAGGATGTTCGTAATTGTAGTAATTAATACAGAATTATTATCTGTATATATGAACTGAGACGTGGACTCACAAATAAAGAGCAAGAAGGGTGGAGAAACATCCAGGCTTGATTCCTCGACCCAGCCCCTTGTGCATAATACCAAGAGGCGTGTCTTTCACGTTGGGCGGTATGTGTGGAGCCTCCTTCATGTAAATAGTACCCTCAACCTTGAACTTATCGACCAATACGGATATCTGTTGATTGGACTCCAGAAAACGGTCCCTGGATCGGCGATCGACCGTGGACAGGCACACTGAAACGATCGTTTACATTTACCTATTCATACTTCTAGTTTCCTGAATCCCTTTAAAGCATACTCACAGTAGTACATTAAAGGATTCTCCAGCTCAGGACAAGGGAATCCGATATACGTGAAATAATCCAACATGCTCCTGGTTGGTCCCGAATAAACGACCGCGCCAAGGCACAGAAGTGTCACGCGACTCACGAACGGAAGCACGTCCGACCTAGGTGTCTCCATTGTTAGAACAACGATGGATCCTCTTCTGGTCGCGTAGGACCATAGCATAGAAACGATCAGATAAGTATTAAGAGGATCTGTGTCCCATGTCGGCTCATCTAATAGTAGCAACGTCGGGTCCTTAGCAAGCTGGACTCCCAGCATCAATCTCCTGTATTCTGGCTTGGTCAGATCGTTTACCGACCTGTTCGCCACTTGAGACAATGCCAGGTCCGCCAATGTCTGGCGTACTCGGTTCTCCCTGTTATTTAAATTAGCCAACCAGGTGGCGTAGGTCAGAGTCTGCCGGACAGTCAGACTGGGCAGCAAATGACACCTGTGAGCCACATATCCTCCATGACGTCTAAACAATTCCGGTGTCAGCAGATTGTTGTTCAATGTGACTCTGCCCCTTGTTTCCCCTTCCGCCCTTCCAGCTGAAACGCAGACACACGGTTAAAGTAGACTGTCTACGACCTTCAGAGGATTCGTCTTATACAGTTGCTTCAAAGACATAGCGTTAGCCATAAACGTGGCCGACCTTTAAACCATCGATCATCGGGGGCCCATTCCCAGATAGCAAATGACGCCTTAAAGACGTCCATGTTACGGCTATTTTAGACCTAAGGCGCCCTTCAGCCGCCTTCAAGGCGTTGTGTGCTATCTATATCTTGATGTAGCTTTACCTATAACGTCGAGCAGAGCCCGTTTACCCGACCCCTTCGAGCCCAGTATCGCCAGAACCTCTCCGCCATGGACCCTAGCGGACACATCCCTTAAGACCGCGGTCGGCTCGGTCTTGCTCACGCAGCTTCCCTCGATCACCACCGCGGTCGAGTGGTACACGTTCGATATATCCAGCGCACAGTCGGACGGTATCATTCTGGACCCCGTTTGACTTACATTCCAACCACAACGTGTGTATAACCTCAACTCACTCGAGGACAAAACGATCTACGGCGCAGAGCACGGTGCCTGGAGAAGTGGCTCGACGAACATTTCACATGAAAACGTGTAGCCCCATCGGTAACGATACTTGGGCTGGGGAGTTGGCTTCGCGAGGTGAATGTCTCCTCTCCAGTGAGGTTGGTGGGAGGTCGAAGGTACCGTCGGTGAGTAGCACACTGGTGTGCCTACTGGGCTGTCGGTGGCCCCTCTGGAGAGCCTGGAAAAGATATGGTAGCTTTAAACAGAATGCTCATGTATAACAATAGGTTAACTATCCACGGTAGGAAGAATATAAAATACCGCCAAGTTCAAGTGGTGGGCTACCAGAATCAGGGTAACCAAGAAACATTGGAATATTCCAATACTGACTGATTCCTAGTCTTGTTCTTATTCCTTAGTCTATAGAGCTAAGTGAAATACAATAAAAGACAAAGCTTTCATCGGACCCAATCAGTTTTTTATTTCAGTCTGGACCCAATAAGATACTCAAGAGGAAAAATAGATTTCTTTATCTACTCCTATTTTTATAAATTACTTTAAAAAATGTTACTTTGCATAAAAATCCGCAGTCTATTTATTACTAACCGAGGAGAATTTAAGTAGAAATATGTAGCTCCATGTCTTCGAAGAAATTGATTAGCACACTAGTCTGAAGAAAGAAACAACACTGGATGATTGTTTACTACAGACTCATCCTCAAGATCACCGTTCAGGTATGCCAGGTGAGAAGGTGGGGCCCACAGTCTCGGTTGGTGCGTCACTGCGAACTTGAAAGACGAAGTGAGGTTAGGAAGGGCGGGAGGGGGGGCATTGGGCCCGAGAAGGGGGGCCTGGGACTCGGAAGGCACGTCTGTCAGAAGCGCCTGCGTTTAGAAAAGGCTCCCAGCGAGGAGGCAAGTTGTCGGAGAGCATACCGATGGCTATTGCGGTATCGCGATCGCGGATCGAGTGATGCGTTCGCGAGGGACGATTACGTAGGGCGAGAAACCGTGTGTCGTTGGGGTTGGTTTTTACAGTCGGTTTTTTCCTCGCGAAAACGGCAGACGAAAAACGAAGAAGAAATCGGCGGAATGGAGGAGCAGCAGCATCACCTTGACTCGACGAGGCTCGGTTGAAAGCTGATCCGGAATACCGGCGGTGAGTCATTGTCAGAAAGATTCGTTGTGTACATATGCCCAGGCGTAAGTTTTGCAGTGTCCTTTTGGAAACTCGTTTTTCGAATGAAAAATATCATCCCTCTATTTTCTGTCCTTCTTCTTTTGTCTCTGGAAAAGTTTTTGTTGAACAATTTGATCTTTTTGTTTAAAAAAAAAGAGGGAACGCCAGACGGTTAATAGACGACGGGATACGGTTCTAATTCCGCGATGGTCACGGTTCAACGACTGGGAACCTGATTTTGCATAAGGCTTATCCCGCGTACCGGTGAAAGCAACAGGTGATCATTCAACACGGTTTACACGAATGTGTAGCTTGTGTAGTTTTCCTTCGTCGTGGTTCTGTAAAAGTCAGGAGGGACGAAACGCGTGTCGCGGTGGCGTTCATTGATTTTAATTTCGCCGCAGTTTTACTTTCGCCTGATAATGAACGCATAATACGCAAAAATGGGTAGAAATTATCATACCCCGGATAGCACATGATGTCTTGAAGACGCTCATTTTACGGCTGTTTTAGGTCCGAGGCGTCTTTAAGCCGTCTGCAAGACGTCATATGCTATGATTCGTTGATTCTTATAATGCCGTTGAATCATATCTTCATTTTTTTAAGAATCAACCAATCGAAGTTATGAATTTCTACCCATCTCTGGTAATACTTATACTCTGCACAACGTGTGCCGAGTCTTTCGAATAATATTACAAGAGAAATAATCTTAACCTCCGTACACTGTTCAATAAACTATTGCATTAATATTCCTTGAAGTATATTGGGCCTGAATTAAAATCGACTTAAGGAAAAATATTTTCTTATTATTCGATTGTAATCTATGTCAGCTATTGCTGTCAAATTAATTTACAAATTTTTTAAGAATCGAACATTGGCATCGGGTCAAATTGATCCGAACAGTGCACGAGGGGAGCGCGAAAGCGGATGACTGTGAAGGGGACGCTGTATCGGGTGACTTCGATGCGCGCACAAGACACGCACTCCGGCGGCTTTCCACGTGCGCTTACGTCTCGCGCGATCTGCAATGTTAATTGGCCCTTTACCTCTCCCCGTATCTTCACGGTGTATATTGGGAAGGAAAAAACACACCGGCGGCGGCTGACCTCGGCCGCGCGCCTCCATGGAAACGTTCTTTGTTGGCGGAACGAACGCGGAAGAGATATCGCCTGGCAGTCACGATCCGATTTTCTTTGCTTCTGTGTGCATTGCTGATCGTTTCTGCTCCCATTAATATTTCATAATCTGTACTCTGAAATCTGATTATCTCGAAACAATGTTATATAGATGGAACTACGTAGCTCGTGACCTGTCCTGATTTAAAAAAAATGACAAGTCTATTTTTGTTCCATCTGGCGGCCAAAAGAACGTATTTTACTATGAAGTAATTTGTCAAGTTAAAAAATACAAAATCGGTTGCAAACAATTATTAAAATTTCTAAACAGGAACATGATATCAACCCTTTTATACAATCAATAGAAAACTATTACCATCGATCCATTAACCCTTGCGTAGGCAACCAAAATATTGACGGTTATTGAGATTTATTGATTAACGGTTGATGACGGTTTATTGATTAGTTTTCTCTTCCTATAATATACCAAATGCTGTTTGTGAAAGGAAATTCAGAAATGGGTATCTGGGTACCCGGTTGTCTACACAAGGGTTAAAGTAGAAACGACCAGCAATACATAGAAATCATATCCTAACGTTCAGACAACTTCTGAAACTACTTAAAATATCTTCCATTTATATAAAAAAATGAGATCTTCCATTGTTCCCGGAAATCGTAATCCAGCTTATGTAGTGCACTACACACGTGGTATCCAGGACAAGGCACAGTCACGTGTGTGGATCCACAGGCGAGCGTAGAAATCGGTGCGTGGGACAGTCCCACAGCCGCCGGAAGAGATTTCGAAATCGGAGTGTGTGCGTGTGTGTATACAGTCTCCCCCACCAGAAAAACTTGGACGGGGCGCGCTGCTGGTTACGCGGTCTAACGAGAATCATTAATGGGCGAACGAGACTGAGAAGAAGAATAAAAAAAAAAGTGAAATTTCTAATTCACGTGTGGCCAGAAAACGCACGCGATGTGCCGGCGGGTGACCTCGTAGCACAGAACTATCGCTTCGCGGGGGAGCGGTCTGAAACTTCAACGGGTCGAAAAGTGAATTTGCATGGCCAGGCAGCCGTGTACTACCGGTGGCCGTTTAATGGGGTCGACGACGGAAAAGCAGCGGACCGTGAGCACCTCGGCCACTTAACGACAGATATTAATTAAATGTGTATATACAGATATTTAAAAATAGAATGACTCGTTTATGCATTAAAAATTCACATTTATGCTTTTATAAACAATAAACACACTTCTTGGAAATTATTTGTAATTAGTTTGAGTAGATTATCTCCTTTAAATGGCCACCATTTTGTTCCTGACAGAGGCGGGCTCTTTTAAAAAGTTATTATATTTTAACATGGTCTTGTGATTAACCAATATTATGAGCACAAAAGTCACTAGACCATGTTACAGTATAATAACTTTTTAGTAACAGCCCGCCACTGTCAGAAACACCATGGTGGCCATTCGACGGTAATTTCCGAGTATATTTATTGTTTATAAAAGCGTAAATGTGAATTTTTAATACATAGAAGAGTTATTCTATTTTTAAATGGTCTAGTGACTCTTGGGCCACCCTGTATATATCACTTCGGTGGTCTGGAGGACAGACGAAATGCTCCATCGAACACGGAACGCGTTAACGCGCTCTCAGAATGTTGTGTAACGATGGGGGGGGGGGCATTTTATGATCGCCACTTGCACTTCTCAGAGGACGATGGGGGATCGATCGAGAACGTTGTGGAGCCAGATCGGGCACGAAATCGTTACCAAGTATATACTGGTACCGATACGCAACTGTCGCGCGCGAACGGGATATGCAAATGAACAGTTAACTCGAATAGTTATGGGATAGTCATTTGGGCTGTGAAAAGAACCGTGACGTTACGTAAATTGGGGGTAGCAGGATCGTTGAACGATTACGTGCAAGAGCTTTCATTAAAAGTCCCCCGTAGCCTCTGATTTCCTTCGTAGTCCTCCCGTCGCCATTGTTGTATTGCCTGGTCATTTCTATGTGAAACGTTACAAAATATTAGATTCTTTGTACACAGTTCTTTCAGCTCCAATTGTAATATTCTACTCTCATCAAATCTGGATTTTTTCTGGACCAGGGGTATCAGATTTTCGGGAGTTCCCGTGGTTGAAAAGCGCGAGGGGGGATTTTTTGTAATACAGCACAACAAAATACGAAATGGAAGGTACAAAACGGGGCCCGACTAGACCTTACGCTGACTCTCACCTGTAGACCAGATAGTGCGTTGAAGATAAAGCTGGTAGCGACCCGCAGACACTTCCCATATGCGGGTGGTTTCCAATATTAACAGATCCAATTTCTGTGAGTTGATCCGTCCAGGTTAGACCGGTTACGAAAATGTACCAGTTCTCTTATGGTACCGGATGGCGGCAGTTGTCCAATTATCATTTGAAAATAAACGAAGTCGATATTAACGGATTATTATGAAAGCTAAGAATTGAAACTAAAACTAATATTGCGCAATGCTGCCAACCTAACCTAGTACAATTCCGTGGCGAAGCAAAAAATTGAAAGCCTTTTCTTTTCATGGACAATTTTTATGAACACTTCAGAGCGGTTTCGATGGAACGGAACGGCTGGTATCGGTGCTCACCACTAACGGCGATTAGCGGTGGTAAATAACGTAGAATCTTGGCTAGCCTTTGAAGTGATGACCGGACGTACCGTTACTCCATGACGGGTAAAAATATCAGCCGTTGGTAGACGCGTGGCGAACGGTTCCTCGAACACGGGCAATTCATCGCCGAATAATAAACGACGATTCTTCAACAACAGAATACATATATGACGCTTGGTACCAGAGGGTCCGTTAAATGGTAACAGCGGGTTTATTTTCGCTGGGGCTCCCGGGAATGTCGCGCAGACTTCCTCGAGTTTCGTCGAGTACCCTTTTCTTTTTTCTCAGAAACCAAACTCAAAGAACGCTTGGTTTCGCGCGGAAAGTACAGTCTTGCGTCAACACATCTAACGGGAAACTTGAGCGTCTGTGAAAAAAGTGCCATCTGAGGTATTTGCATGGACCGTTTCGAGAGAACACTTCCATCTCCGTTATTGCCCGCGAAGTTTCTTCGTGTCTATAGTCAGGAACAGAAGAATGGTAACTAAAATGGCCCTATTCTAGAACTATTCGATCGAGTACAGTATTAGAACCAGCCCAGATAGCACAGGACGCCCTTGGAGACGCCCATTTTACGGCTATTTTAGGTCGAAGGCGCCTTTAAGCCCTCTTGAAGACGTCATTAGGCGTCATGTGCTATCTGGGACGTAAATATTATCTTAATACTTCTTAAATTTCATGGATATATCATCAAATCAACCTATTAAAGAGTAGTGAAATTATACCATATTTATCCAAGGCCAAAAGAGTATATCAAAAATACCTTGGATTGCAAAGGGTTTCCAAGGAGCTCCTCTGGAGTATCACCGTTAAATGGAATGTCGTGGCCTCGCGTGTGCCTGTGCAATGAGCATAATAACGCGTGTACCCGACTGTTGGTAAGCTTGCCGGGTCGTTAGGGTCGCGTACCGCGTCGGAGAAACTCGTTAAATCCTTTAGTGTCCTCTTAACGAGAGATACCTTGACGGGGGCCAGAGACGTTGTTTACCTGCGAGCAAAATTTTAACAAGCTGACGTATAGCGGTAAAAAGAAAATATATATACAGGGTGTCCCTAAAAATAGCTTCGACTCCGGGAAATAAGGGGTTCCTGGGATGATTTGAAACAACTTTTTCCTCAGCGAAAATGTTATCCGTGGCTTTGTTAACGAGATGGATCCTTTCAGGTTATTCCTGAAAGCAAAAAAACGAAAAAAAATGAGGCGATTAACGGATATTGGGTATCAGAATCGCGGAATCCACGTTATAACTCGCTCTCACAGCGGGGCGATAATTTATCACTCCATGGTGGGTAACCGCTCGATATTACGCGTGTTATCGCTCGGTAACATCTTCATAAATCCGTGTCGGTTGCGTTGTATCGCTGTTTAACGACCGTGGAAAAAATCAGCTACGGTAGGAATTTACTAACTGGCCGCCGTATCGATGGAAGTCGTTCTCCAGGGGCCTCTGTTTCGGACCGGTATCCTAGTCGCGGATATTTTCCTTTCACGTTGTTTCAAGGGGGGGAGCAGTGAGCAAGCGTCGAACAATTTAGTTTCCTCCTCCTCCTCCACCAGCAGCAGCCATGGCGAGTAATTTCGAAGGCTCGCCGATTATTCGCACGGTGTTGCACGCGTATTCCTGGAATGCGGCGTTGGTCCGAACGGTACCATTCCGCAGTGCTGGTTCCACGTCACTTTTCCTCCCCTCGGAACGGCTACCGTACAAAGCTGGTACCGGTTTGTTAAACTTATGAAAATTACATACTGTTCAGATAGTATACCATGGGCTCGGAGGCGTGGGAGCTGGAGAGACGGTACTCGGTGCCCGGAGCGTTGGACACCAGAGGACTGGACCAACCGGCCAGCGAAGACCTGCACGCCTGGTCCATTTACAGGTGATCCGTCCTACCCCTTTGATACAGTACCCAGACAGCATATGACGCCTTGAAGACGGCTTAAAGGCGCCTTAGACCTAAAATAGCCGTAAAATAGACGTCTTCTGGGTAAGGTCTCGATTAGTGCGACATACTCGGGGTCCACTTCGGAGCATTCGTAGTAGGGCGGGAAGGTTTTCAACCCTTAGCTTCTGGTTTACTCTGTTTCGATTGGTTCCACAGGGGGACCAATCACAGGGTATACCATAGACATATATAATAGACTGCGCGGTATTATGGTGGGGATGAAGTCGGCACTAGAAACTTTCCTCTCTTTCTAATGGGACTATTGGTGGGGGATTCATCACATGCGTGCAGCATTCCTTCTCCTCATCGCCCTCTAGTCGCTTTCTCCCTTCCCTCTGCGATGTGCGAGCAAAAGGAGTTATTCCAGCGCTACTTCCGTCCTTCAGTCGCGCTTTATCCCTATCGTAAGACCGCGCAGTCTATTATACAGGGTGTTAATTTTAACTCAAGCACCTAAATTATTTCCGCTACTATTTACAGTAAGAAAAAGTGACTAAATAGAATGTACAAGGTTTTTTGCAAGCTGATTTCTTCGCCTGCAAGGTCACGTCAAGGTCATGGTGTGTATGTCGTTGAACTAATTTTTTTCATTACTTTCAATAGTAGCGAAAATAATTTAGGTGCTCGAGTTAAAAGTAACAATCTGTATATGTCTATAAGGCATGCACTATAGCAACTATACTTTCCTACAATACCAAAAATGTGTCCACTGATCTAATACAATTTTCCAGGCAAAACTTGAATTCCGATTTCACCGATTCAGCGCTGGGCTCCGCGGAGAAGTCGCCCCTGCCGTACGGCAACTTTCAGCTAAGGGACTCGACGGTGCAGAGTATACTCAGGCATCCGAGGTACGGGCCGAAGAGCCCGTTGGCGAGCAATTCCTACACGTATCTGAAGTTCGGTCTGCCCCGTGTTCTGCCGCCCAGCGCGCGGAATCGCGATGGTTCGAGCGGTTATGACTCCAGCGAGGAGGGCCGTCGTGTGTCCCACGCTGGGACCTCAGCTCACGGCACGTCCGCGATGCGATCCGCCCGTAGCGATCCCGACTTCAGGCACGTCCACGCGGTACCCAGGGAACACGCGCACTCCCAGTTAACGGTCACCAGAGAGAACCCACGGCTGAGAAGCGCCAGCGAGGCGAACCTCCTTCAGGGCGGGGTCAGGGGCAACCGGAGGCACAGCATAGCGCCCATGGATCCTGGATACGGGATTCACGAGCCCAGAGGTAAAGCTGCTTCAAAGATATAGCGTTAGATATAAACCTGACCGACCCTAATGTTTGTGTCTAGGTAGTCGGTCAGTTGGTTGTGTCAGTTATTCCGTTTTAATGTAATTAAACAATGTGTCACTACCCACTGCAGATTCATAATACGGTGTCGGTACTATACTTTAAGTGGACCACCAGCTCCCATAAGATGAAACGTCTATTCTTATACCTCGTCAATGCTTGCGGTCTGATGCCGAGAAATTACCATTCCAGGTCATGGTATGCTGGGACCAGAGGGCTACACGCTGCCCCTGAGACCTGTACCCTGCCTCCAACATCCGCATCTTCAACTGCGCGGCGTCGAAGCGTCTGGATCCGATGGATTACCTCTTCTACGAGGGATCACCCTTGAAGCTGGAGCCACGGAGGTCCTGGCCATCATGGCGACCACGGAGAAGGAGGGGAAGCAAATCGTTGAGACCATCGCTGGCCGGAAACGGATCAAACGGGGGGACATCTTGCTGAACGGGAGATCCGTGTCCTCGCGTTCCTTGAGGTATGACTGATTTTCGAGATGAAAATACGTTTAAATGGCTAATGACCCTTGCTACCAGGTCCAGGGTTGCCTATCTGTCAACGGAGAGCGGACTGAGTCCTGGCCTGACTGCCCAGCAGACACTTAGCTTCTACATGCTCCTAAAAGGCGGTCCGAATACGTCCAAGTTGGAAGCTGACGCGATTCTTCAGGAACTTGGCCTGGAAGCGACCAAGCATTGCTTGGTGAACTCGTTGACCACCTCCGAGGCTAGAAGACTGGCTCTGGCGTGTCGTCTTCTGCAAGACTCCCATATTTTAGCGTTAGACAGACCCACCCACGGCCTGGACATCTTCGATGCGTTCTTCCTGGTGGAATACCTGAGACAGTGGGCGAACAGAGGCCAGAGATTGGTGGTGCTGACGCTACACCCGCCTACCTACGAGATACTGACGATGGTGTCGAGGGTTGCGCTCACTTCCGGCGGCCGAATCATGTACTCCGGTCCCAGAAGGGATATGTTGCCATATTTCGCGCTCGCTGAATTCCCCTGTCCCCCGTTTAAGAATCCCTCCGACTATTATCGTACGTATTTCCATTCTCCGTTCGTTAGAACGTTAGATTAAGGTCGCCGTTGAAACAATAGCAAGGTAATTGTTCGTTTTAGTTGACCTCGTAACCTTGGACGATTTATCGGCCGAGGCGATGCTAGAGTCCTCGCAGAGAATAGATCATCTGGCCGAGTTAGCCAGGACAAGGTTACCCCCGCTCAGCGATCCTGGACCACCCGGTGCACTTCCGCCCTCTATCTGCAGCCCTAATATATTCGTGCAGATTTACGCGTTGCTGTTGAGGACGCTGATTTACAGCCAGCCCTGGACGCTGACCAGACTACTACGGAAGATCGTTATTTCCGCTTCGTTAAGTATTCTACTCGGTGCAATATTCTGGGACGTCGCTGGGGACTCGAATCTATACCTGCGCGACAGAGTTGGCTTCCATTACGCCAGCCTGGGTGTCCTCTTCTGGCCCCTATGCACGATAGCCATCTGCGAGGTGGCTGACTGCCGGCCAAACGTCGAGAGGGACATCAAAGACGGTCTCTATGGAAGATTTATTTACATTTTTATAGAGGTTAGGTCGATTTGAGAGAGAAAAGACTTGGTCATAGATGTTTTTATCAATTTAGCCCTCCTTTTCAGCTCCTCTGCGGAGTGGTGTCCTGGTGCATAGTCTACCTGATCTATCTGGCACCTGGTTATGCAATGTCTGGTCTCCATCTGGTGCCCGATGATACTCTAACGTCCTTCTGGAACTATCTCGGCGTTGGCTTGTTATACCTTATCCTGCAGCATCTGATCTGCACACTGTTCGCTCATACATGCAAATGGACGTACTTAGCCTCCCTCTTCTCAGGGATTGTGATAGGGGAAATGACATTGGCTGGAGGTGTGTCTCTGCATTTGGAGAATCTACCAGGCTGGTATCAGAAGATCAGTCCGATGCAGTGGTCCCTGTCCTTCTTGCTGCCTCCTCTTCACCAGCCTGACGCGATGAGCAAACTAACAAATTGCAAGCCAAAACAGATCCAGAGGCAGGATATTATTGTTCAAGCTGCCTGTGAACCACCGGATGGTGCTTTAGCATTGTACGAAATTGCTCTGGATAAATTCAATGTACGTGGAGAACTGTGGTTGGGAATAGGAATAGCCGTTGTTAGTGTACTGATAATACTGGTGTTCTTGTGTATCAGATATACTACACCGAAAAGACTTAGAAGTGCGCCAAACAAGCCATAAAGTGCAATTATACGATGAGATACGTCTATACCTTACCTTATTTCTTGTTCGTGTAACTGACTAGCAATGTCTTCCTACAATGTTGCAATCTTACAAGTACAATAAGAAGTATTATTTAATAGAAGCATACTTATTTGCTTCACCATCAAGCATATATTCTTGTATCGTGTCATGCTCGTTGGTTTTGGCTCTACTGTCTATGTTGTTGTGACTTTCTAAAGCAAGGAACTTTAGGGACTCGCAAAGTAGACGTGTGCGACAAAACGTCAGAACTGAATGAGCCGTTATATTGCGATCTTTTATAGATGCTTTAACAAGAACGAAACTCGATAAAATAATCCACAATTGTAACGCTATAATCAAACCGACCGAAAAAGTGTTTTTTTTATGAAATAAACACAAGAACAACATTTACCTTCATTATCCTCTGTTCCCTGACAAAAAATTCAAAGGAAACGAGTGGTATGAGTTCCATAAAAGATCACCGTACAATAATTAGTAAAATATTTCATAATTGTCCGTTTCCCCACTATACATTCCATTTTCAAATGTTCACAACGTATGTACAGACATGCTCGGTCGATCTCGTCGTGTAACGTGATCATAAGCTCCATCTACAATTGATTGCAATGCCGGTAAAGCAGATTATCCTTGTACTGCAGTCGGAAACAGTGATATTTGATTCATTTAAATTTAAATTAAATAAAATACTTTACAAGGTACTGATAATGCGTGAAAGAGTATGTATATGTATGTAGTTTTCAAAGAGTACAATCGCCAATCTGACAACTTTGTTAAAATTTATGTGTAGCGAAATATTTAAAGAGTCTGGAAATCGATAACGCATCCCTTCCCAAATCGAGTTTGTATCCCGTTTAGAAACGATCGCATCATTTATTAATGCTGAAGACATTTAGATGGTTGCAATCGATATTCTATTGGATAAATATATCTGTGGGGCAACACCACACGGCTGCATATTCTAAGAGATAATTGTCGAAGAAAATAGACCATTTGCGTTCTTAATTAAACGGACCCGGGTAATTTTATCAGATGGGTACTTTAGGACTTATCTAATGTTGATAACCGATCTGTTGTCGATTGCGTGACGACAATCTTTCACGGTAATCAGAGATTACAAATATCTACGGTAAACCAAGAGATTGCAATCTTTCAAATTTAATTTACAGAGACCGATTGTTTATCTTTGAACACCAGATACAGTTGTTAAGATACGATCCGTTTATGTTGCATGACTGCATTGCAATTTCTAATTATAGAGCTGACGACAAAATTTGATGATCTTGCAACTTCCTGACCATCGAAGCACCGGAAGTCGATATTGCATAATTCGCAGGGCGACGGTTACAAGGATGTGAACTTTAATACAAGGGATGCCAGAGATAGTGACACATTTAGGTACAAATTTGAGTTGTATAACCGCAGAGAATAAGAGCAATCATGTTGAATCGACGGTGAAAGAAATTATATTGAAAATTGAGTGGATTTCGTCAACGTATAGACCGTTACTACCGATCCCGCCGATTTCCAAAATGAAGTAACCTCACTTATTTCCGACAACTACAGACAGGATTATTTTATCGAACATATTTCACTTTTTTTGTTGTTCCGAATATACCGAAAGGGCGAAATACGAATCTTTTCTCCCGAGCCTGTACTTTTTCCAGGAATCCTCTACGCCCAGTTGGCTCGCACAACCTACGCGACGAGTTAATTACTCTCATCGGCGGAAGCCGGCATTTACGACGATTGCTCATCGTCAATTTATACCAATTCGGTGAACGAACGCTTCGAAGGAACTTGAACTCCCCACGGAGGAGGGAAAGAAAAAAGAAAAAGAGAGAAAAAAACTGTTTCATTCAGTAAGATTCCTTCGAATGACACAAACGTTCAACGTGAAAATGTAAAGAATTCAATTTTAGGTTAGATCAGCTGGATTTCGGGAACATCAGGTAACCTGGATGTTTTGTACATCAAAGTACATTCCTACACCGATATTCCTATGTCCATTTACAGGAATTGCCAGCGATTCCGGCACAATTCCTGGCAAGGTCTCGGGGGAATGTGTGTGTACGACGGAGAGAATAAAAGCAGCATGGAATAACGAGCTCGTAGGTCCAGCGTGGGCGCGTATAAAGTTCTTTCGCTTTCTCCCTCCTGGTACCGTTCGCCTCTTCATTGATTATTTTACTTCGACACCGGTTTCCCACCTACCACCATATGCCGAGCATCCTGTATTAGCGTGTAACTTGTACGTCCTGTATCCATACACACACTCACCTCCGCGGGGCTGTGTGTATTCTTAGATCCCGACGGAAAAGGTATTCTTTAACGAGCTAATTAAACGGCCGATCCCATTGTGTTGCGGCATTATACATGCGTCCGTAGTAAATTGTCTTTGGGTGGACTTCAAAGGACACGCGACTTGTTCAATCTACAGTAAATCCCCGATGAGTGGTAACAGGTGCAATGATGGCTTTTCAATGAGGTTTAGCTCAGTGATAGATCTTGGAATTCTGTTGCCACTGATATTTGTTTCAGCCGTATATGGCCATTATTTTATGAAATATTTAACATTCAGTGTCGAGACGACTTGATTTGATGCATTAGGTTTTAGTTTACCCCATTAAGGTATTTTATAGAAGAAAGAAATTCCTACATTTGTTCTTTTTATGAATCACTTTGGAAACTGTCATTTTGCATAAAAAATACCGCATTCTACTTATTGGATTCCGTTCCGTAGGATTTGTGGAGGGACCCAGCGGCCTCAACCGATCAAACACTTTCATCCGTGTCTCGATAGTCATGGGAAACGGAGATATCTCGAAGGAACCAGATGAAATCCTATAGGCAGCCTCCACATAGCCGGACGCAGTGTAGAGACGCCTTACGTGCCCGAAGGAATGTGGGCGCACCAGTTTCGAGTCATTGAGAGAAGCGGCCACGTATGTATTCAGATCTTTCTCTCTCCACGTTTACGAGAAGCTACACAGGTCAATGATTTTGACACGTGGAATCGTGTCGGATGGGTATCGATTCACACGATCCATCGAACAGCGTGGGCCGCTGGAGCAACAATCATCGAGAACCCACCGGATTCAGGGGGCTGGTTGTTTGTTTCTTCCTGCTATCGAGCCCCCCCCCCCTGGGGGGCAGCAGGATACGATTACTCATAGCGGCGAGTATCAGCGCAGACGGTTGCTCCGTTGTTGAAATAGAGGTCTGTTTAATTTATCCGACTGTTTCCGGCCCCACCCCCCGGTTTGTATATTTTCAAAAATCCTCCGGCGCTATTCTCGTCTACCGGAACGGGCTCCGAAGCGACTCGACTGGGATCGAAACTGTACCCTGATAACCAATTGTGTACGAATCTCGAGTCAATTGCCAGTAACAAATGACAAAAGTTGTCTAAAAAAAACCATAGCCATCTGCTTCCGCATTTGACTTTGGTTTTGCAGGCAACGCCAGCTGAGGAAATGGTAAAGCAAACTGGCAGAAAGTCTTGCAACATGACCAATGTCAAATTGTGGGCAAAACCGGCACAAGGTTCGCGCAAGCCAATTTGCTGCAAGTTGTTTATAGCAAATCTTGCATAAAACTTGTAGCCATAACTGTATAACAGGCATTAAACAAAATTTGGATTTGCAGGTTTGGCTGACTGGGGCACGTATGTACATGAATGAAACACTTTTACTGTACACATTCGATCACACTGGCTTCTATGGACCTTCTTGCTGAACACGGTACACACGTACAAAAGGGACGGTTTTATTAACGCCTCGGAGTCAGCCGCGTAGCGAAGAAAGCCGCCGGATGCAGGAGAGGCCAGGGGACGTCATTATCTTATCTCGAACCATTTCCTGTCAACCTGAGGCCTCTTTTCGTGGTAATCACACACACGCACACGCCCACGCGTGTACGAACGGACACGTAGCCGAGCGCGTGCACTAATGCTCGGCCAAGTGTTGGGGAGTATTGCTTCCGGTGCGTTGTACGTTCGTTGCATTTGTGTGTGTGCATGGCTATGAGCGTCGTTTTCTGTCGGAGGGGACGTTCACGGCTGCTGGTCAGGAACCCTTGAGAATGCGCACGACTTTCCATTGCTTTATAATTCCATTTTGGGCAGATACTGATCGCTGCTCCCGTGATACTATATGGGGTAAGGATATGTGCCTCTGAGAAGAATAAAAGAGAGGGAATATGTATAGAAACGTTTTAGTTTTTATAAAAGGGAATTTAGGGTACTCAATGCTGCAGCCTAAACGCGCACTTACATCTGGCGAGGCACCCGAAATCCATCGATTTCTGCTCGAAGCTTGCAAGGCTCTAGATGAACAAAAAACGCGTGGCTAGATATTTTGGATTCGTATTCGAAAACAAAATCCGCAAAATTAACCCCTACAGGCATTTCTCTCATGTGTTATGTATGTTATAGGGCTACTGTCTTTAGACTTGTAATACGGTTCACACGAGTGACGATAAAATTTGATTTCGTTGAAATTGTTTGAGATCATCGACACGCTGGAGGAACGACTCAAGAGGTTCAGGGACCCAGTCCCGAGATGTGTTTGTAATGTATACGTCGTATCGCGATGGAACGCGTTGCGGTTGGTCAGTATTTCCGCGACACGACCCGCGCTTTCGCTCGTCGAACGACGAACTTTTCCGTTTGATAATCGAGCCCTCCTCTGGCAGAGTTTATTTTTTTTTATATCGATGATCGAAGGCTCTGTTATCGTTATCGCCACGTTGTAACCTGGCTTCTGTTCGTTTCACAACGGCAAGACCGTCGTGCTTACCCAAACATCAGCGATTCGTGAACAAATATCTTTTACATAGACAGAAAGTGTAACAAATAACTCGATTATTATTATCAGAACGATCAGTAGACTACGGATATTTATGCATATATGGCATCCTGTCTCCAGAAAAGGTATTATTACGTATCATAGAGAAGAGCTTAGTACAAAGCTCAAAATTCTGTACAATTTTAATTGTTACATATTAGTATTTAAAATCGTAAATTTACATAAACGTCCACAAGTCTAATCAGGGATCATTTATGAATTTCAGGGAGGCGTATTCCACCACGATCGATCGTACCTCGTGCAGATCGGCTCGTGAGAAAAGTGCAGCCTGTTATGCAGCTACCATGTTGCACACAAACACACACACACACACACACTGTACATAGAATCGTGATTGAGTAACGCTCGCCCGGTGACTTCCGACTGCATCACGAAATACGTAATGTCGTTGGTGTTATTAAGTATGCACACCTGTTAAGGTCATCAACAGGTACCACTTACGTCATCTTTAGCGTACGCATTAGCAACGGTGTGACTGCCATAATGATAGCCCACGGCTTCTCTGCGTTGCGCTTTACCATTATTGTGCATCGACCAGCCCGTTGTACACCTTGAAATTACAAATCATTGCTACAGTGATCCCTCGATGAATGCAACACGAGCAACGGCGTTATTCCCACCTATGGAACCAATCAAAACATAGTAAACAGAAGCTAAGCAGAGGCTCGGAGATAAAGATAATAAAAAACAAATTTACGAGGGTCTAAAAACCTATCCATTTTGCCACGAATGCTCCGAGGTCGTCGCACTTATAGAGACATTACAGTATTTGGACAATGGTAACGCATATCATTTTAGCCAACCACCAGATTATATTTACAAGATTGTAAATGTTATTTATTATTCATAAAACTTTCAGGTTCTATCATACATTTCACCTACATGGCACAGACACAGAATAATGTGCATAGCAGTAGCGCAACGTCCGGCCGTCAATGCGTTCACTGGCGATCGATAATCCTTTTAATAGGTCTCTCGAGCTGAAGGAGGGCACGCTTAATTTCTACCGACCGATGCACGTGGCCGGTTCTCATTTCAAACAATAACCACCCACTCGCCCTTTATATAGTTCAAGCCCGGCGTGAAATACCTTTCACCGACTCGGCTCGCTAAATATGGCGACAGCCCACCCATCCACCCCCACGCAACGGGTAATAGTAGCCTCTATAGGTAATAAAAAACAAAATGAGTCGTTTTTATTTTCAGGAAAGGTTGCCACCGCGATTCTTCGACACGTCACATCCGTATGCATCTTTATTAGGATCTCGCGTGACGAGCTAGATAATTTGCTTTATCGGAAGAGATAAAATACGGCCCTGTTCGGTCGTGAAATATATACATCCCTCGATGAATGCGGCACGAACAACTGCGTTGTTCCCACCACTGGGGGAGCCCCCCTGTGGAACCAATCAAAACAAAGTAAACAGAAGCTAAGCAGAGGCTCGGCTTCAGGCAAAAAAAAATTAATTTATGAGGGTCTGAGAACCTTTCCATCCTGCCACGATTGCTCCGAAGTGGACGCGAGTATGTCGCACTTATCGAGACGTAATTGTACTCGTGTGTCAGCCCATGGAATGAAAGGATCGACGGAAATATGGAGTACGAAGCAGTCCAGGAGAAGTTTGGACGGTTCAAACATTAGTTCGGTCGGTGGCGTGGCGTTCGAACTTAAAACTCAGGTCCAAACTCTTCAAGATGGAGTCTAGGTAAACGTTTATGAAGTCTCTGGTACCTATGGCCTTGACTAGCTTGTTCATTTCCAGTACCATAATTTATTGAACGAAACCATTTCTCTAATTTTCAAGTTTGGTCATCAAATGGGATGCCATATAACGATCAGAAGGATTACAGGGAATCGATTAACAAGAGATTCGCAATCGCACGGTACCGTTCTTCTCGGTGTAAACACTGGATCTTCCTCAATCCGTGACGAAAAAAACAGGAATATCGTTTCCCAACGATTGTGTGACTCACCCTACGTACTCCATCCTCGTGCACGACAATTCCAATGGAATCCCGTCGAAAAAAAAATAGTAGAATGGAAACGAGGCGACCGATGAGGGGAAAGGAGATTCTTACGTAAATCACTCTACAGACGACCATTGATCGAGTTGAACGTGCGGTATCAAGGACGGTGTAGTACGCTCACCTTATCACGCGGCTCTTTCTCTCTCTCTCTCCCACGCAATCGAATTGAAATTCGTCTCTGGGTGCCACGGAACGCCTGTCGAAGGCCACCGACACCGGTCGTAGAGCCCTTTTTCCCTCCGCCCCCCACCACTCTGTCATTCTTCACCCGACCCGCCCTCTCTCTACCTCCATCACCCTGGGAGGGGGAGACGGGGTTCTAGGGGTCGCGATCAAGTGGCCCTGCGCGCCGACCCCGCGTTGATCGAACGTGCAAAATCTTCAACGACAGCAGCCGAAATGAATGGAATGCCAGCCCACGCCTGAGGGACCGCCTGATAGGCTGCCGCGATCCGAGGTGAGGCTTCCACCGCCGTACACACACATTCTACGCCAGGCCGCTCAGGGACGTAACCGTTTCACTGGTGGCCGAGCACGGTGGAGGATTCATTCATTAAATCGCCGGTTTCACGTTCGATAGCCCCCCTCGAGAGAGAAAGAGAGAGAGACCTTTTTCACGGTTCCCTGGTTACTCCGATAATTTGTTTGCAGATCCTCGGGTAAACGGGGCTGCTACCGAGCGGACAAGCAGTGTTTATCGTGAAAGGGTTAAAGTAGTTTTCCAATTAATTCCAAGGCTGTTTTGGATGGGACGATAACGATCAGGCTGGGAGATTCTATATGCCTTTAGAAGCCGTACATCTGTTCCTGTTTGTGGGTTCACAGGTTTTTCCAATTTATTCGTTGTAAATACCTCAGGACAGTCAGATTTACGAATTAACTTCTAGGCAGTGAGGTTCAAAGAAACGATTCGATGTTTAACAACTGATTCTGTTTCAGTGTCTTTAATGGACCAGAGAATACGGAACGCTGCCTTTCAAGGCCCAGGGGATTATTTCTGAAGCTAACTCGGTGGGCGTTATCTGTAAATACCTCGGTCGGTCGAAGACACCCGCCGAGGATCGCTGTATTCCCGGTGGTATCGTCAAGGGCGCCGCACAGTGTCGCGCCGCGCCTGATAGAGCCGAAAGCACGTGCACGCGAGTGTGCGTGCACCACGTCGATACGATTGGCGGCGGGGGAGGGGGTAGACTCTGGTAGACGGACGACGGGTGCCGTCTTTCTCGCGTGGAGATCGCAATAATATGCGCCCACGCACGCGTGTATGTGAGAGAGAGAGTGGGAACGAGCGTGTAGTGTACGGGGTGCCCCTTCATCCCCCGCAACCCGGCTATCCCCCCTCTATGAACGGCTCCGGTCAGCGCCAACCGACCCCCCGACCCATCTACCCACGCCTTGTTAATGAAAACATCTTTTGTCAATGAACTGACGTCAGCCCGGGCGCGGATTGGCTGATCCATGTGGGACCACGTGACCCTGCGCCAATCGCGGAAGGGACATGGCTCCCCTACGCTCGACAACCGGACCGCCATTTGCCCATTCTGTACGGAAGAACGCTCGAGGTAAGGTGTGGCCTGCGGGCCCTGGCCGAAGAGAGTAATCACGGGCGTGCGAGAGAGAGAGACCGAGAAGAGGACAGAGAAGGTTGGAGAAAGACACGATCCACACGTCTCTACGCGGAGAGAGAAAGAGAGAGTGAGGGGAAAGAAGAAAAAAGAACAGGAAGTGTTGGGGGTACGGCACCGAGGGAAGACGCGTCGTCTTCGAGCGATGCTGGAGGGATTCGTGAGGTGAGGGCGACGGTCTGCTCTCTCTCTGGGACCGAGTTACCTTGTTCGCTTCGAGCGTTCTCTTTTTTTTTTCGAATCGAGTCGGTCCAGTTCGTGAACGCGCAGCATCCCCCATTCTCGGTAGAAGGTGAGGTTGAAAGGAGAGAATCAAATTGTGACCCGCCGTTCGGCAGCACTCGCGCCGAGAACGCACGGAGAGAAGTGCGCGCGAGTCTGTACTCTAGTGTATTTTTCCGGTGGTCGAGTGTATCCGTCTAAACGGGAGGGGAATAATAATGCCGCCGATCGGGACGTGCTGTCGCGAGGAACGACGTTCTTCCCGCGAACAACCGGCGGTCAACTCGAGATAAATTCCCGACGTCCACCAGCCGGTGTGGATCATGCTTTTACCGTGCGCGAGGTCGAAACAGTCCGCAGCTCCAGCGTTAATTGGCCCTGTCATCTTTATTTACGAAAGGATCAATAATCGAGACGAGCTGACGGCGGCCAAGGAGGGAGAGGAGGTGGTGGTAGAGATCGGTGTGGAGTAGAAACTGCGGCGGCGTTTCGACTGCCCGCAGGAAGGAATGGCAACACGTGAGAACTACGCTCGGGAACGTGACGGTGCGTCCGGGGTCCTATGAGAGAGAGAAAGGCACACACCCACCCCACCCCGTGCGCGCAACTCCAAAGTGCCATTTCGTTGTGTCCGAGATAAATGTATATAAGTACGTGCGTGTTTATATGCCTCGCGCTGTCAACAGAGGGAATCATGAATGAGCAACGATTTCGATCATGAATGAACGCCCGTAACAAGTGTTCTACCGTCACGCAGGGATCGATGATCGACATGCTGTTAGAAAGTGCCATAGGAAGACGATGGAACAATTCAAGAGTTTTCGGGGATTTTCGGGTACAATGGGAGATAGAAGAGAATCCCTGAGAGAGTCGCCTTTGTGAACAAGTATATGTATATATATATATATATATATATATATATAAATATATGTATATGTATATATGTATATATGTATACAGTTTGAATGAATTGAAGACCAAAGAAGCATCAGGAATTTGGATTGAAGCTCGCAATTATGCCAGGTGGACATGTTTTGGAGGAGGATCTTGTGGGTCCCGAGTGGCTTTTCAGAGAGCTCAGATCCCAGGATGGCTCTGGCAGGCTTCTTATCCTTGACTGCAGGGCACATTCTGATTTCTCTGAAACTCACGTGAGAGGTTCAGTTCCTTTAGCTATACCTAGTATCATGTTGAGAAGGCTGGCGGTGGGTAAAGTTGATTTGCTGTCGACGATAAGGTGCTTAGATCTAAGAAATAGAGTCGAAGTGTTTCTCCATGGTGGTGATGAAAATAATAGAGGGACATTCGTGTTGATCGGTGACTCTACAGACCCTGCAGGACATCAGGGCGAAACTATTCAAGTTTTGAGCAGGAGATTTAGAAGCAGCGGAGGATGCGTAGCTATTTTAAGTGGTAAGAATACAGTAGAATGAAACAAACAATTGTGCATTATTTAACACAGTTACAAAAGATTGCAAGGAAGTTCTGTCGAGTGAACTATGGAGGAAACCTAATGACTCCAATCTGTTAACTCCATATTTATCAATTGAATCATTCAGACCAGTTGTGAACAAAGTATTGATTTGTGTAAAGCTTACTGCTGTAGCTTACCAAACTATGTTAAACCATAGGTTACTCTGTATCTAGGAATACATCCAGTGTTCTGTCTTTCACAGGTGGTTTCTGTGCGTTCAGAGATAAATATCCTGAGTGGTGCGAAGGCAGTCAAGTTGGCGGGGAATGCCCTCCAGGCCAGGACTCTAACGAAGGTGAATTGATGGGTCTCAGGTCCCTTCGAATATCCACTCCACCGACAAGGTCTTATTCAGATTCCGACAGTGATAGTACATGCGATTCTGTTGGTTCGTATATGTTTGTGCTCGCACGAGGAAACTAACAATTTTGGAAGGTTTAACAAAGTTACCTTGATATTCTCCAGGACCCGACGACGACAAAGACTTTCCGGTCGAAATTTTGCGCCATTTGTATCTCGGGAACGCAGCCAATAGCATGGACAGGGAAGCGTTAGCGCGTCACAGGATACAATACATTCTCAACGTAACCCCGGATTTGCCAAATGTATTTGAAAGCGCTGGTTCGATAAAATACATGCAAATACCCATAAGCGATCACTGGAGCCAGAACTTGGCTAGTTTCTTTCCGCAAGCAATTCAATTCATTGGTGAGTGTAATGATTGTACACCCACATAATCAAGGAAATCACTTTATAACCAGTTCACATCGAGACTAAATACCAATAGAAAAGAATTTGCAGTTTCTCAGGACACTGAAATGTGTTTCAAACTTTCAGAGGAAGCACGGAACTCGGAGAAAGGAGTGCTGGTTCACTGTTTAGCCGGAGTGTCGCGGTCCGTCACGATTACCGTAGCCTATCTAATGCACAAGTGTAGTCTCAGTCTAAACGATGCTTTTAACCTAGTACGTAGTCGAAAGTCGAATGTCGCTCCGAATTTCCATTTTATGCAGCAGTTGCATAGCTTCGAGAAGGAGTTGAGAGACCGGGGCGACAGAAGCAGAGGTAACGACCAGAGATGCATCGGCGCGTGCAGACCTGGTGGTCCGTGCAACTGTCCCGCGCCCAGTTTCCTCAGTCCCATTGACCTGGGTCTGAGTCCTGATTCAGGTATAGAATTCGATAGATGGGCGGCTAGTACGCCGGCCGAATGAGACGGGCCAGGGGGGACCCAATATAAATTTTAGGTCCCTCCTAAACGTGGTGCCGTATGCCATATAGTATAAAAAAGAAAGGAAAAGCCCTAATTGAAGGGTACGGGAAACGAAATTTACATTCAGCTAGGAAAAACGACCCGATATCGTGTAAGAGAGATGCCAGGCGTAAATGTAGACGAGATCTGGGATACGTTTGAAATTGTTGAACGTGCGTTGAGCCTTTTTACTATTTTTCTATACACATTTTTTCGAACGACTTTGTAGGTTATGATTCTGTATTACCGTCTTAACACGTTGTCTGCTCGAGGTTCTGCTATTGGGAGGAATAGTTAAAAATCCATATTTTTTATTCATGTTTAGAAAAGTTTCTTCGACATTTATTAATATTTCGCTTCCATTTAAATAAAAATTACTTGTTACCTAATGATTTTTTTCCAAAACAATATTTAAAGTAACTGTTATTTTTGCTCTTTAGTTTGCACGATTGTCAATGGTTGTGTCACATTAATTATCGGTAACCATCCATGTCAGTCAACGTGCTAAATGGGACGGTTGAGCGATCTTTCATGCAACAGACGATTGTTTCTCCAAAATGCACTTCTACTGTATACCGGCTGTTATTGGTTTCTATATGAGACAGGTGTAACAATTGTTCTCGTAATTATTTATACGGTGTACGTCATGTTGTAATTTAGAGAGAAACACACAAATAGGATAGGGACTACGATGATTCTATGACATTTTTTCTAAGTTGCCACGGATAGACAATTAAACACTGAAAGTATTTTCTAATCGAGGAGGAGTGCCCTCTCAATGGCATGTCCCATCGTAATCGTATATTCTGAGATTATGCTTCCAAGCTCGAAGTTTTTACGTGCAGACCGTAATAGCGCCTGAAGATATACGTTGAATTAGTTAGTCAACACTACGTTGTCCCCTTTCCTCCCCGTATATATTTCTAGGGGTACACTTTTATACGTACATGCACTGTACTCTTGAAAGACGAGATCTATATTTTTAATACTTACTCCCTGAACCCTTCAATTAAAGAGGCTGTGTTTGTTTCTCATCGCAGACGAGATGCTTAACTGTGAAATGATAATGAAAAATTAAGTAATTCTCCTAATGGGATAAGTCGTCAACCAGGCAATCACGAAGTAGCTGAAGTAAAAAAAGAAATTACTGCTTGACACACATACACACACAAAACACTAAGTTTAAGTTATATCAGAGGTACAAAAGAGATTGAAAAATGTCTCGTACTCAACAGTAGATTATAAAGTAAATATATATATACATACACACATACCACACACATGTAAAGTAATTTGAAATTTGAGCGTAATTTTTGACATAGTTTTTCAATACACAAAAGTGACTTATCTTGAGAAGGGGTATTCTCCATGCATTCTGACTTTCCAAACCATGCAAAGTTGTGTATGTATAGAATATCTCGATTAAAGAAATCTACTACGGAATACATCGTATATATATACATATGAATCAGTGCATTTCTATGGGGCATTCCAAAATCTCTTCTACTTCCAACAAATAAAATCAGGGTCGTCGTATGTAGCCTAAAGAGAGTTTAGAAAAAGGTTACGATTCACAGATTTGAATGGCACAACCTAAATAGTATCGGCAATTGATTTCACCGTGGAATCTGATATAAGAATTATGGTAGATTTTTTAGTCGGTATATAAGCGAAAAGAGAATTTGTCTTCGAAATTTTGTATAGAATTTTTTTTTATACGGCGGTCTTGATCCTGCGCGTCGACGTGAGAATGCAACTTAATTGTATGCTGTACAGCGATTCGAAAACACTAAATTCTGAATTGTACGTGAGAATCACACAGCAGCACTGTTTCTACTGTCTCTACAGATCTCAGATATATATTTAAAATTATTTTTGTAAAAAACGAGGAAAAGCTAATCGCATATTTCACATTCCCACAATGAGCCACAATGACCTGATATAATTGTAAACTAAACTTTCATGTACTATACGTGTAATTGTTCATTGAACATTATTGAAATTAACATGTGTGTACACAGTGAATGTTATTTTTCATGTAATTAGCCACGAGAGCTATGTGGTAAAATGAATAATTCTTGACTATCGCGCGAGGGCGAGCATTGATAATACAAGTAAGGAAAATATATATTTGACGTTAATGTAATAACAATATTCTACTATTACACTGTTGTCTGTTGTACGTTTATTGAGCGCCACGCTCGAAAGATTTAATCAAATATTATGTATATTACATAAATTATTATTTTATATTCATCGTTGTACATATATTTTAATTAATTTACATTAGAAATACAACTTATCTTACCTGAACCGAGTATAAGCGACTATTCTTTATATATGAAAAAAAAAAAAAGAAGCGTACTTTCAGGCGCGTTTACTATTGGTCTTTGTATGAATGAAGATTGTCTCGGTTATGGCAAAATGTACTTTTATTAGTAATGAGAAATTATAATATTTTAATCGTCGAACTGCAAAAAATATAAGAAACCTATTTAACGAGACAAGTATGTTTGTTAAATATAATGTTAGTTACTCAAGTCTTGTGTTCGTAGTTGCATTTTTGTTTTTTTTCTGTTCTTTTCTTTTTTATAAATTTCCTATAATAACTTACATTTAAATGATTAAATTAATAATTTGCTTCGAACAATTAGCCAGCTTGTTCGACGAGATGTTCGCCTCGGACATTGTAGTTTGCAATATATTTAACGCGACTTCGGATTGTTGTACCGCTTTTATCAAATCGTCACGGTCTTTGGACTCTGATGTACACAAAAGCGTACCAAGTCCCACCAGAGTCCTGAAAACCGCTTCAGGTTCGCCTAACCGTGGTAAAATCTTGAACATCGTGTTCAAGCATTGCGCCCTACCAAATACGTCATTGTACTTATTTAAGGCCACAGTTAAATTCAATACATACGTTGACATGGCCACCTGAAAATACGTGGTGAATTAATTCTTATAGAGTTCATCGGATCAAGCGTTCATCCATTCTGATTATTCGTACCTGATTGTTTTTACTTCCAAGGGATCCCAAGTTCGACAAAAGTTCTAATATTTCATCTTTCGAACTGAGACAAAGTTTCTCCCCTTTCTCGTGAGAGAACATATTTGCGAGCAAACGAAACGTGAGCATTTGATTGGACGCAGACGCTCCCGGTTTTATGTGCTTTTTTATAATCTGCAACAGCTCGTCCGTGCACAGAACGTCATTAACGTCTTTAGAAAGCACAACGAGTCTTGTTATATCCAGCACAGGGAACAACACATCGTCTGGCCAATTCAAAAGTGTTCTCAGAGTATTCAAAGCATCTGTTCTCAGTTCGGGAACGTGGTCCCCGGTGAGCTTCATTAAACCGTCCAGTTTATCGTCCGATATCTTAAAAACTTCAGCTTGCTTCGAGTTCAATTCGCGTAATTTATCTGCGAGAAAGAAAGCAATTAGAATCTCTTAATAGCCGTGATAAAATATTCAGAAAACAAATTACAAGTACCTAAGATAGCAGACAGATTAGCCTGCTCTATCTTCAAATACTTTGTATGAGGAATATAAGAAGGAGCTAAAGAGGTATCCGAGGAATCAAGTATTCCTGTTCTCGGAGGTTCCTGTTCCGTAGTATTTGTCGCCGATCGAGGAATGTATCTGGTTCCTCCCGTAAAAGGATCAGCGTACTGAGCACCGCTGCTCACGACTGGCGCGTTTTGGGAATTTTTCATTATAAAATTCGCTATCTGGAAACCAAGATCCGTTGTTAGAAAATCGTCAAATGAACAGTATCAAGCACCTTCTGAATCGTGTACCTGATCTAAGAACATTTGACTAAGATCATTATCATGTAGAAATTTCTGTGCAACGCGCCATGGATCTTGGCCGTTATTATACGGCAATTTCAACGGCGGGACACCGTCCTGTATGTCAACCGAGAATACATAATCGTATTCTATTCCGTTGTAAAGCTGTTTCCCAGACGTGGCCGCGCTACCACCAGTTGCGCCCATAACGTCGCCAATCCTGATCCACCTTTGCTCGCTTTGCGACCAACTGTACGCTCGAACTGTACCGTCATCGTTCACAATTTTCGTTTGACCGTCTTTCTGACCAGGTTGCTGCAACGCCTTCGCGTCTGGTAAACTGTTAACGCATAAGTTAAAATTGTTTATCGATCATTAATCAATTTTCTTATACTTTCCCCCTAGTAATTCTATACTCACTCTTTAATCTTGATCCCTCCCAACTCTTGCTGAGCGTTCAGCTTCATATTGGCTACTTCCTGTTCGAATTCCTGTAATGTTTCCGGATCCGCGTATCGTTCTGGATCACAGGAGAATATCCTGACAACACCGTCAGAACTTCCAGCAACTATGTCACCGTTCGGGAACAAATCGATACACCATACTGACTGAGTTGGCAACGTAATAGTCTGACTTATCTCACTGTTATGCCATACCCTGATTGTTCTATCTTCACCCGACGTGAATACGTTCGTACCATTGTCCCTCGATAAAATGCTGTATATGTAATTCTCGTGTCCGCAATACGTTCCTAAACAACTGCCGAGGGACGCGTTCCAGTGACGGACAGTGGCGTCATTGGCGCACGTTAAAAATTCATTCTCGTTTACCGCGGATATGTCACGAACACAATCAGTATGTCCAGTTAATTTGTGGCGTATGGAACCGTCGCTCGTCCACACTATAACCAACTTATCCGCGGATCCAGTTACAATGGACCGGTCTAATAAATCCGCTACGCACCACACAGCTGCGGTGTGACCTACCATACTCAACTGTGGTTTACTCAAATCATTGGTGTCCCACAATTTGGCGCTAAAGTCCCACGAACTCGAGAGGAATGTTCCTTCCCTTTTGCCTGCCTTTAACTTGCATACAGTGTCTTGATGAGCTTTTATAACGTGCAATGGTTCCACTTCATCCTGCATGTAGACACGTATGACTTTGTCATTGCTGCCTGTTACAATGAAGCCTGTGGGATTCCTTTCGGAGGGATTTATAACGCACACAGAACTAACAAAATTCGTGTGTCCCTTGAGCGTAGCAGCATGCACATAGTCTCTGCCATTTCTGGAAAATGTTAATGCGACGGTTATTTCATTGTTTCGATTAGAATCAGGTGGTGTGAAGACAAAAAGTTATTCTATCATGCCTCTCGCACTTTGAACGGACAGAATATTAATTGTAACTTCCGAAGCCTTGTTGTTTAATTTAACTCGATATACTTGGAGAATATTTAAATCGCACGGGATCGAGAAGTTTCAGCGGCTAAGAATCGTTCGTGTGCGCCAGTTAAATATTAAAAACAAATGTATCGACAGGTTAAATACCCGGATGGTTTCCATACACAGGCCGTTTTGTCCCGGGAAGTCGAGACAACGGTTCCATCCGCAAACCTAGCCACGGCCCTCACGTCAGACGTGTGTCCGAAAAGTGAGGTCCTCAACTTATAGCACGGCCTAGCCATGGTATTTTGACGTCCTAACGAAACACGCGTATTTCCCTGAATCATGTACCGTGCGAATCTCTTGGAATCTCTTTCCGACTGGGGTACATTACACAGGACAAATGCAATTGGTTTTGACAAGCCGTTCGAGCATGCGTCATGCTTGTCGCTGCGTTCATGGAACTACAATAGGAAATTTCTCTGGGCAGAAAAAATCATGACAGAAACTGATTGATATCTTCGACAGTGATGCTAGAATATGCTACGGTATTGTTAGATTTTAGAATGGGAAATAAGAAAGAATACATGTCGCACAAGTAGCGATGAAAATACTTGGTAACTCGTGAGTTACCAGGGAACGTGAGAGCTCTTTCTTATGTCGCATTATTCGATGGCATGTGACATTACATTTCTGCCAGCGATGCTGAATCATTTGTTGAAATCCACCGGATCGCTATTGTGTATTGACAAGTGATGGATATCGAGTTTTTAATTAACATTTCATTCTTTTTACATACATTATACCGAAAAATAATTGAAACGATCCGCTGCGCCATCTACGGCGAAACACTCAAGCTACTGGCCAATTAGTACCACATTCTTGATCATAGATGGCACCGTTATCCATTATAAGAATTTAGTTTGAAAAATGAAATATTAATTAACAAATTTGAACTAAATATATGCTGAATTAATATTGAATTATTCACTGAAATTTTCTTTACTTCTAGTAATCTTTGAGTTAATAATAAAATGATTATTTACATGATATTGTGGCTCCATCTGAGATCACAAAGGTGGTACTAATTGGTTAATAGCTTTGTCATTTTCCCGTAGGTGGTGCCACTAGTAGTTTGACCACATTTATGAATACAAGCGGCAAACATTTTTAACTGCAATTTCTACGGTTTTTTTTAATATAATTTCCAAAATGATTAGTATACCATTGAATATTATTATTTAAGAGGGGGATCTCGTTCCGATGAGTTTCCTATGTTGTCGGATTAGGTTAGAAAACTTAATTTGCCTATCGTTCACAGTAAAGTAAATTTCAATCGCGCGGTTCACCAATGGATCATACAAATGTCATTTCCGATAGAAGCGAAAGCTTCCGTTTGGTTACGTGTTGTATATATGGAGCCGCTAATCTAAATTGATCGAAGTCCGTGGAACTGACCGGTGTGTCTCGTGGCAAGTGGTTTTTGCGTACGGTGAACGATGAAATTCACGGATAAGTTCCTCTATTTCTTCGCGATAGTCGGCATCGCGAACGCCGGTGGACCCACCCTTGTTTTACTCGATAATTTAGCCATCAAAGAAACGCATTCCATATTCTTCAAGACGTTACAAGGTACGTAAACATTCGGCTATTTTCAGCGAAAATACCGTTCATTGACAGCAGCTTCAGACTTACTGTTTCTCCAGGTACTAGAAACGAATTATGTTTCTATATAATGTTTAAGCTAATTCACATTAAAAAATATTTATTTTATAGAAACCAGAGTAGAGGAAAATTTTTCAAGAAATTTATAGAATTGAAAATAATAGAAAGATATTAATCTTTGTCGGCGGTTTCATTTCAGTGCACTTCATCTTTTCTTATTCGAAAATCTATGATCTACTTACTTGTAAAGTTTTACGCTCGTGTGCACAAGCTTTGGCTGCTCAGAAAAATCAAGAGTATAAGCTATAGTATACTAGACCAAGCACAGCTGATGGATCTATTGTGTGTGCCCCAGTACTAGGTAAAAGAATAATAATTCCATTGGTTATTATCCTCACATCAGTTCCTCTTTATTTACAAAATCTAATTTCAGATGGAATTCGGGCAAGCAATAACCAAAAGTTTCTGAATGATCACTTTTAGTTGATCCAATTCAATCTTGGTTGATCCAATTCAATCTTCTATCGACCATCAGCTGTGTTAAATCAAAAATACAAATAGTACCCCATTGGTTACGCTAATATTGGAATCAGAAACTGTTTCTCTTAAACCTTGTGAACAGTTATAGGATACATAACAAATTTAAGTTTATACTTATGGCTATTACACGATTCTGTTTCAGATAGTGGATACACATTGACATTCAAATTAGCAGATGATGCTAATCTGCAGCTGGCCAAGTACAGAGAATATCTGTACGAACATTTGATCATATTCGCACCGACCGTGGAAGAATTCGGCGGCGCTTTGAGCGTGGAAGCAGTGACCGATTTCATCGATGGCGGTGGTAACGTTTTGGTCGCCGGTTCCTCTCAGACCGGGGACGCGTTGCACGAGCTGGCATCCGAATGTGGCTTCGAGATCGATGAGGACGGTTCTGCGGTCATAGATCATTTGAATTATGACATTTCCGACAATGGATACCACACCAAAATAGTCGCAGATTCATCGAACCTGATCGATGCGCCTGTAATCGTTGGAAACAAGAACGTGGAACCTTTGCTTTATCAGGGGACCGGTATAGTTGCGGAAGTAGACAATCCGTTAATCCTACGTCTGCTGACAGCGTCTAGTTCAGCGTACTCGTACAATCCTCAGAATCCTATAAAGGATTACCCTCATGCGGTCGGGAAGAACACGCTGCTGATCGCAGCTCTTCAAGCCAGAAACAATGCTCGAGTCGTATTCTCTGGCTCGTTGTACTTCTTCAGTGATGAAGCTTTTACCAGTCCTATTCAGAAGGCTCAAGGTGAGAACAACTTTGAAACAGGAACCTCTTTTCTTCAGTACAGTAAATCCTCAATGAGTGTTTGAAGGCTCCTCGGCATTGAACATTAAATATTTCATGAATTACTAGCCGTATGGGGCTGAAACAAATATTGTTGGCTTGAGAATTCCAAGCTCTATCGTGTGCTGGGGACCTCTTCATGTCAGTGAGGAGCCTTCGAACACTCATCGAGGACTTACTGTACATATATTCATGATTCCACACGTCCCCCTTTAGTTTGCTCTCGGAACGTACAATTGGCATAGTAATTATACATTTAATAAACTTTCTAGGCGGCCAGAATTACGAAAAGTCTGGAAACGAAGCTGTTGCAACAACAATTGCCCGGTGGGTGTTTAAAGAGAACGGCGTGATACGTGTTTCGTCGGTTCACCATCACCGAGTTGGAGAGACTGAACCACCGGCAGCTTACACAATCATGGATGACGTTGTCTATTCGATCGATGTTCAGAAACTTTCCGGGGATAAATGGATCCCATACGAAGCGAACGATCTGCAGTTGGAGTTCGTTCGAATCGATCCGTTTGTCCGTATGACGATGAAACCGGTAGGAAACGGCCGTTACGAGGCGAGATTCAAAATCCCGGATGTATACGGGGTGTACCAGTTCAAAGTAGACTACACTCGTATCGGTTTGACCCATCTGTACAGTACAACGCAAGTGTCTGTCCGTCCTTTGCAACACACCCAGTACGAACGCTTTATACCGAGTGCATTCCCATACTACGTGAGCGCGTTCTCGATGATGGGTGGCGTATTTTTATTCTCCCTTGTGTTCCTCCACTATAAGGAGGACACGAAACCAAAGTCTGAATAAATTCCTTGTAGTTTGTTAAGAGTTCATAAATGTACGGGTCATCGCAAAAGTCTTGACGAAGATCGTTTCAATGATGGAGGAAGTGTCGTTGAAAATAACGGTGATCGTGTAATTGATTAGGAAAGAGTATTCCGTATTGATTCGTTTTTGTTTTAAGATCGTATCAACACTATTGCGATGACAGAATAATTTACAGTCAGCTAAACACGAATGTAATACAGTAGTGTCTCGATGAGTGCGACAACTCCACTTGGGAGCATTCATGGCAAGGCGGGAAGGTTTTCAGCCTCATAAATTTGTTTTTTTGCCCAAGGCTGAGCCGCTGCTTAGCTTCTGTTTACTCTTATTTGATTGATTTCACAGGGGGTCTCCCCCCAATGGTAGGAATAACGCCGTTGCTTGTGTCGCATTCATCGAAGGATTACTGTAGCATTTTCCTAATGTATCTATACGTTCAGAAGAAGAAGGTGCTTGATCAGACATTAAACGAGCTGCGAGTGTTCACGATGCATAAGGCACCAGTGCTGTATAACATTTCTATTTATTTAATAAAATATTGAAATGTGGAGAGTTGTAATTTGATAGTAAAACGCATCAGCATTATGCACTTTGTTTACGATTTTGGGCGACTTTGAGCAATGGTTTTATAATTATTATAACAAATGGAGGAAAAAGAACTGAAATAATTATCTGTATGGTTAGTTGTTCAGGATATCCTAACTTAGATCAGTGAATGTTTAAGCCAATAATTATCGCGTGGGACGTTCAAAAAGAGCTTTCTTATTGGTAGTTAAAAGTGCATCTCACTTGCATGAGCAAACGAGCTTAAATTGGACAAAGTAATGCTCACGAATTCCCTTCTATTATCAAACGAACAGGAAGATTCTAAATAGACGTAGATTTTTACTCAATGATGTAATCGATCATTTCTCCAATAGGCTCCTAAATCATAGAGAATTCCTAACTGTTGATCGCCAGTGCGACATCACACGACAGTCTAATAATAATATTCGCGTATCTACATAGCCTGGCAATTAAATTAAAATCTTACGCTGTACGAAACTTGAACGTGAAATTACGTACAATAGTGAAAGAAATCTAAAGTTTGAATGTTTTATCGGCAATGTCGCGATCTTTCGAAACAGTTTCAACTGTCGTTGCACGATCGATGCATCATTGTTTGCTATGACTCCTGGTGTTAACGGAGAATTTCGAGGTTCTCGGCGTGAACGCGATAACGATTTAACATAAAAGATGCTGTTTCGATTTGAGGACAATCGTGCCTTGTCACCAGTACGATTCACGAATGCTGTTATTTCGGAGATTTCGAAAGTTTGAATGAAATTCAAACAGGATAACCTAGTCAGGTTATATTTATGCCTGCTTCTGTATATACGTTCGTTTTCGTAGCTGTTAAGGGGCGCCCTCGAATTTCTCAAAATGTTGGAAGGACTCGTGGCCTGGGTGTTGAATAATTATCTCGGGAAATATGTCGAGAATCTGAATACAGATCAATTGAGCATAGCTCTATTGTCAGGTGAGGTTATGCTTCCCCTCTGTATCATATTCCTTTATTTTTGTATCGGAACGTTTGATTGACAACAATTGCTTGTTCATTGTACGTTCACAATGGTTCTTCAACGTGACCGACTCGATGTGTATCGTGTCGATATTTCTGTTAAAGAGGCTGATTTTTCTCACTTATAAATCGAATAAATTATTAAATTTGAATTATGTGGAAATAATAATGGAAATTTGTATTTTGCAGGGGAAGTTGAGTTGGAGAATCTTCCTTTAAAGAAAGATGCGTTACGTCACATTGGATTACCGATTGAAATAAAAGCTGGATTCATTGGGAAAGTCAGGGTGCAAGTGCCTGTTCGTCAAATAAGAACAGCATCCTGGGTTATAGTAATAGAACAGTTGTATTTAGTGGCTGGACCAATAAGTCTGAGCGAGGTAAACGCACGTGACAATTCTCTTACGTTATTCGTTGTTCTGTGTATCGATCCTGAATCGTATTTTGCAGTTCGATAATGAAGTGGAGGAACAAGCAATTTTAGAATATAAATTGAGTCGTTTAGACTCTTTAGAAGCGAGGTGGAGGACGGACACAGATCGGGATCCTGGTTATTATGCCACTAGTTATAGTTCTTGGGTGAATTATGGCACCTCCTTAGTAACAAATATCATTGAAAATTTGCAATTCAATATCAAAGATGTCCACATAAGATACGAAGATGGAGTGACATTATCAGATGGTAAAGGAATAGATTTATTCGACTGAACAGCAAAACATATTAATTAGTAAGACGAATACGATTCTAATTCGTAGGTAGTGGTATTGCTCTTGGCATAACTATAGGATCGTTGAATGCACAAAGTTGCGATGCTAGTTGGATACCCGGATCCACTTCGTGGAACCTTACGGACGCGTCCTTCAAGCTCATGGAGCTCGATAGGCTGTCTGTCTACTGGAATCACCTGAAAACAGACGAGTTTTTTGGGTGTCTCAATCTCGGTGATTTAGCTGTATATATTTATTTTTATAAATTACCCGACTAACATCGTACAAAATATTGGCCAATGGTTCTCTGGGTGTAACCTTTTCTTCCCAATTAGATCGCCATGAGCGAGCCAAAGAACACAATCAAGAAGCACATTCTGTCGCCTGTGAACGCAAGAGCGTCTATCAAAAGGGACAGATCCGAACGACCATTGAGATCCGCGAATAAACCAAGAATCGTAGTAGATCTTCAGCTGGACGATGTCCCGTTATGCATTACAGACGTGAGTTGTCGAAACTGAGTATCAACTATCGTGTTATTACAACAAAGACGTTGTCGTCCAGCAGTCAATGTCTCTACTGCGCCCAGGGAATGGTGGAAGTACGCAGCAAGGTGTCATATTGGTAGGGAAACTCTGAAACCGAAACCAACATGGGAGGACATGCTCCGAAGGGGCAAGGAGAATATCTCGTACGTCGAGAGCTACACAAAGTTGCTAGGTAACTGTACAATTATATACGTCTCTTCGATAATTTTTTTCAGTGTTAACTGTGACCTTTCCACAGGAACGCCAACCAGTATTTTACCTTTGGACGTGAAGCAGTTAAAGGAGAAGGTAGAACAGGAACGAAGTTTTGACGAGCTTCGGGTGTTGAGAGAGATAGCGATGTACAGAGTCAAACCGCCGAAACCAGTTCAGAATTCAAACCAGAACGTACCACAACCGCGTGGGATGCTTGAACAATGGTTCCCACAGTGGTGGGGATGGTACTCGAAGGTGCCCAATACAAACACCCAAAGCACATCGTCCACCTTCGACGGGGAACTTCTGGACGTTCTGGCGGACACGGTGGACGACGACACGTTGCTCCGTCGCGACACAGTGTTCGGACAGTTCAATTTCACGTTGTCGAAGGGCACCGTGTCCTTCTGCACAACAAAGGCCGACAACGAGCTCACGAAGACCGTCGTAGAGCTGCAATTCGAACGGGTGAATCTGAGCTACGAGTCGAGGCCTAGGTCCGGGTCGCACAAGTTCACCATAAGTCTGGGAGCATTGTATTTGCACGATTACCTAACGGAGAATTCGAGTTTTCCGATTCTGGTGCAGCCCCAAGTACTGCCGACCATCACTGCCCGTGCCCGTAGCTCTTCGGAGAAGCTGACAAGTCAATTGCCGCAACATCTCTTCGAGCTGACCTACGAGAAACAGCCTCTACACGTGACTGCCGATCATTCCCTGCACGTGAACAGCAGATCGTTGGACGTGGTGTACAATCCAGCTGTGATATACTGGCTGATCGATTTCATGTGCGAGCCTCACAGATCGTCCTCCAATCAGAGGCTACAGGCGATGAAACGTCGAACCCGTAGACAGCTAATGAAGAACTGGGAGCAAATATTGGACGGTGATTTTGTCTACCGTTCATCGTGGGACCTGCAGCTCAACATATCCGCGCCTCAGATTTTACTGGTAGAAAATTTCACGGATCCGAACGCTACAGTTGTTGTTGTTGATTTTGGCAAGCTTCATTTATCCAATACCGTGCAAACCAACGAGGTGGTTATAAAGCCAGGCTCAGGCACAAATAGTGACGACGAAGACGAACGATTCGAGACACCTTGCTCGACACCTCCAGGCAGCCAAGAGAACGGTTCCGTTCAGGACTTTCAGTCTATATCGGAAACAGCGTTGCATCAAAAGTTATACGATCATTACACCATCAATCTGGTTGACCTGCAGATTCTAGTCGGTAAAGTGAAGGATAACTGGAAGCACGGCAGGACCAGAGGCATGTCCAGTTTACACGTGCTGGAGCGTTTCAATATATCGTTGCAGATCGAAAGACGCGTCTTCAACACTTCAGACCCTCATCTTCCGTCCGTGACGGTATCTGGGAATTTACCAAGACTAGTTGTCCACGTGAACGAACAAAAAGTAGAGGCGATCAGGTTGATGTACAATTTACTTTCAAGCTTCTCCAGATCCACAGGAATTTCCCAGACGGACGTGGTCGCCGTGGAGCCGGAAAGTCCGAAGAAAGAAGAGACCACGGACAAGTCCATGAGCCATGTGATGATGGTGCAGTTTATTATCGACCAGGTCACGTTTGAGCTGCAATCCAGAGGACGCAGCGTGGCGGAATTGCAAGTATCCGGCGTCAGAGCCGCCTTCAGTAAACGGACAACCGACGTCAGCGTTTCATTGTCCGTTCATGGTCTGCTTCTTGTCGACGCACTTCAAGAATTCGGCCCAGATTTTGAATTACTAGTAGCCAGTCATAAACACGTAGGGATGGACAGTATTTCTGGAAGCCTGAGGGACTCTGAACCGACGTCCCCTGTCTCCCCAGTATCCCCTGGATCCCCTGATCCAGCGATACCAAGAAGATTAACCTCCCCAGTAGCTCTGACCAACGCTTTGTCGACCTTGGCCAGCAGATCCAAGAATCCACAGTCACCCAGAAACAATTCGTTCATCGAATTGGACAGGATGGATTCGGAGGCGTTGATCGTTATCGAGTTAACGTTGGTGTATGACACCTTAGAGCCTCTGAGGTTCGCCAATATACAGTTCAATAACCTAGACATCATCGCCAATCAGGAGACCATAGTAGAGATTATGGGTTTCTTCAGGAGGATATTCCCGTCTCGAAAAATGCGGCCAGGAAGCATAGAGCGACAGGAATCTCTTTCTAGTCAAACGGTGGAGTCCAAGGACACGACCAGAACCGAGATAACGTTCGATTTTCATCGATTGAATGTTCTGCTTCTTAGGGCGGTGATGCATGATAATCACCTGGTGGGCCAGAAAATCGCCACTGCGACCATGTGCGATGCCCGTATACAGGCGACTTTGGCGGTGAAAACCTCGATCTCTGGATCCTTAGGAGGTCTGCAGGTGTTCGATCAGACGTTGACTGGCAAAACGCATCAAAGGATTGTCAGTGTTGGGAGGGATCCAATCGCGGATCCACCGAAACAACCACTGGAGCATTTCGCCCATTTATCGAATCAGTCTGAGGCGTTGAGATTCTCTGCGTATCGATGCACCAAGCAGAACGCACAACAGCAAGATGGAACAGAGACCCAGATCGATTTGACAATACGTATAGGAAGCGTGTGGTATACCCATGCCCCACATTTGCTGTCCGAGCTCCGCTCCTGCGCTGATGAATTCAAACAGTATTTAAAGAACCTTGCCCGCCAGATCAGCGCAGCGGCCACAGACATGGCCATCGGTCTGGTGAACGCTGAGGACTGGTCGATACCGCAACGTAGACGTCTGCCAAGTCTCTCAATGGACCTGGAGACATCAGGGAGTCTGTCTCTGAATCTGGACATCCTTCTGGACAGTCCTGTGTTAGTGATACCCAGATCGTCCCACAGTCGCCAGGTGTTTGTCGCTCACCTGGGCACCATGTCCCTGCAGCACGAACCAAACTTGGGTTCTATGGCGAAGCACAAGCTAACTTTGGAAGTTAGGGACATGAATCTATATTCTCTGGAGATATCGTCGAATGTCAGTCAGGTACAAAACAATCTGCCTTTAAGGGCCGAACAAATGTACTCTTGCAAAGAGTCTGGTAAGCCAATGCTGCACAATACGGTGATAAAGATTGTGGTTGAGATAGAGAACACGTTGGCGCAGAGTCCTGGCTTCTTTCTGGACAATGAGTTCTCCAATAATCCGGTTGTTCAAGTCCAGGGGGTCGTAATGACCCCGCTGAAAGTGTCCCTATCACGGGGACAGTATGAACAATTATTGGACACGATGAACCGTATGTTCTCGATGCCGGTAACCGTGCCAGTTGTCCAGAAATCGCAAGCCATAAACAAGGTACCCAATTATTCGGATAAGCTGGACGTTTTTATTAAGGTGTTATTCGAGCTGCCAACACTCAGTGTGGAATTGAAGCAAGGCTTTCTGGAGCAGCCTTTGGTTGAACTGTCCATGAGGGATTTCGTGGTGAAGTATGAGAAGCTCCATAAAAATGGGTCCATTGTTCAAGTTGCTCTACGCTCTTTGCTCATGGAGGATCTTCTGTGTCCAGTTGGCTCGCGTCATCGTTGCATGATGCAGTCCTCGGCACCAACACGTGCCAAGCTTCCTGCTGGTGTCTCAAAGTCTTGTCCGGATTTCGCGTTCGTCCAGCAGTTCAGAAGCGAATTTGGAAGAGCCAGTCTGCCCGACAGATTGGAGACTGACACTTTGTATGGTACAATTCCTGCTCACTGGCGTAGGAAACCAGTGTCCCTGGCAGACACTCCGAATACACCACCTCCATCACCTGGAGCTTCCACCAGCGAAGAGAATTTGATACTGATGAGTATCACCATCGCAGATCCGCATCCTGATCAGTTAAGGGAGGAGCAATTTCAACAGAAGACTGTGACTGTGGACTTCAATTGTCTGGACCTTATAATAAGCGTGGAGTCTTGGATGGTGGTCTTCGACTTCTTCGGATTCGCTGGACCATCCAGAACCAACCCCAAACTAACCATGCACCACACCTCCATCGATGTGGACCAGTTGGACAAGTCTGACAGCCTGCCACTTCGATCAGAAATTGAGATTGAGGTTAGGTCGTTGACGTTAGTGTTGATACAGTCTGAAAAGGAAATTGCTAAAGCCAATGTATCCGATGCCACTATGCATATTTTAAAGGTGAATGGGAAGACTAAGGTGTCAGGTTCGTTGGGATCCATGTCCTTGCTGGATCTTACGCCACATGGTAGGTTTTACAGAGAGAGGTTTCTGTCCTCCGGTAGGAAAGCTCTGAACTTTCAGTATTCCAGTTATGTGGACTCTGAGAAACGACCATACGATGCTCAATTGAAACTAGAAATGTCTGCAGTTCATTATGTGCACACTCAGCGATTCGTGGCGGAGCTTCAGGCGTTCTTTGTTCATTTTTCTCAGCTTTGGACCATCATGGCGAATTTAAGAGCTGGCATCGGGGCTATTATAGACACCAATAAACGAAGCATGCGGTTGTCGTTGGAACTTCATGCAGGAGCACCTGTGATACTATTGCCAGTTAGTTCCAGGTCCGACGAACTGATACTATTGAATCTGGGAGAGCTCACTGCTCACAATGAGTTTACCACTTCGGATGTTATAAACAAGTGCATGTTGGACGTGATGTATCTCGAGCTGGTTCACATGGATGTCTACGCTGCCAGAAGAATACACTGCGACGAACAGAACGAGGACGTGGACACATTAGTTGTCGGTGGGTTTCTTGTCAAGAAACTTGGATCATCGTTGCTGACTGAGATGTGCCACCTGAAGCTACGCATTGAAAGGAATCTGGATACCTACATCAGCAGAGATATACCAGACCTAAGTATACATGGTACCTTGTCAACGATGGACTGTGCTTTGGACCCTGCCCAGTACATGCTGATTCGAGGTCTACTGTCCTATAACATTGGGGAGAATCTGGACGACCTGCGACAATTCATGCAAGACTTGGACCAGACAGTCGAGTACACCACGAACAACGTGGACAATCGAGAGAAGATCTGGAAGAAGACGTGCATAACCCTTGAATTGTTGAACGTCACTGTGAAGTTACACCCCAATCACAATATTGCAGCGTTAGCCTGTATCAATTTCATAAAGTCCAGACTGACGTTGGACTCTTTGAGTGATGGATCGCAGGATATAGATCTGGTCTCCCAGGAGATACTGATCACAGACACACGGTTCCAGGATGAACCTGCCAGTAGACAATCGAACGTCTTCACAAGTATTCTACAACCTTTAAGAAATTCCAAGAATGAGAGTCGAGTGCAGGCTGAAGTGCATCACAGAAGACGCAAGGCCACCGCTGCAACGACCATTCTGGTGCACAGTATGCGACTGACCGCCATATTGGACTGGTGGGAAGCTGTCAGGGACTTTCTGGTGTTGAATTCCCCAGAACCTGAGCCTATTCTTGGGATAGCCCAGGTGACCGCAGAGTCTAGCCAAGAGAACGAGAGCAGTGCTTCAAGCACAATACCGCTTGAATTGAAGATCAATATTACCGATTCTGAATTGGTGATTGTGGAGGACACATCAGTCTCTGACACCAATGCTGTAATCCTAAAGAGTACTGCTGTCCTGTCTTACAGATCTGTGCCTCTGGATGGAGAGAAGCCACTTTCCTGCAATTTGTCCCATTGCGAACTGTTCTCCTGTATTCTTGGACTGGAGGAAGAAACCGCCCTGTCTATCATTGATCCTGTTGGAGCCAGCCTGGACCTAACACAGGAGAAGTGTCTGGAAATACAGCTTCAGCCATTATGCGTGAGATTGAGCTATCATGATATAACAATGTTCTCCAGGATGCTTAGCTCCCTCCCGAAACAGACACTGGTGGCAAAACAACGCTCCAATGAAGTCCTGACCACCACGGAGAGGCAGGTGCAGAAGCTGACAGCTCTAGGGTTTACAGAGCCTGATTGTAGAGCAGCGTTGAACCTTTGTAATGGTCAGTTGGATGATGCAGCTCTGTGGTTGACACAGAATGCAGTGCCCAATTCAGATCTGAACATCAAGAATGAATTCATTTTCCACACCGTGGAGGTACAAACGTCTTGTGCGAGGATATGCATCATAGATGATTGTAGAGACGCTGATGTGCCGCTGTTGGAGATCACGTTGCTGGATTTCAGCTTGAGACAGAATTGCACGGGACCAGGTCTGATGTCCTCCACGTTCAGTATAGATTATTATAACCGAGTTCTGAGTGGTTGGGAGCCATTTGTCGAACCGTGGCGTGCCACCGTTCAATGGGAACAGACATTGACCAACTCACTGAATCTGAAGAGGCTTCTAATGTCCATAGACTCACAGGACTCTGTCAACGTGAACATAACTTCAACGTTCATAGAGCTGATTGAGCTGGTCAAGAACAACTGGATGCAGGACTTCTACTTGACTTCATTGAAGGATATTAATGTGAATAAACCAGTTGGGAATGGACAAGCGTATCGTCGTCGACAGCCGTTCATACCGTTCGCATTGAAGAACGAGACTGGCTGTAAACTGTGGTTCAAGACCATCATTGCGACCGCGGACGACACCAAGGACGTGGGTCAGAATTTCAAAGCGAAGAACGTGTTTCAGAAGGACGACACGTGGATCGAAGTCATTCCAGGCGATACTGTCCCGTTCACTTTCGAAGGAAGAGGGAAATTAAGGCACAACACTACCCATACTGTCCGGAGACATCAGATCACAGTACTTGTCGATGGATGGAAGCCTGTGGACCCTGTCACTGTTGATCGTGTCGGGATATACTTCAGACATGCTTATGAAAACAGTAATAATACACAGGTAATTGGTGCATCATCCGTGAAATGTACTATATTTTATTCAATACTGTACCAGTTAGTACTTGACTACGTTACCAGTTTATCGAAAGGAAATAGTGGATTAGTTATTAGTGCACCTATTGTTGTACTATTCATTAAATGCTTGACATTTCAGTTTCAGATGTTAGTGCCCAAAGCTAGAATAGTATTCGCCGTTGAACTAGAAGGATCAGCCCGGAAACTAGTGACTGTCCGATCAGCTCTACAGATATCCAACAAATTAAGACACACGGTGGAGATCAAAATGGAGAAATCTCTAAATCAGTTCGATTGTAGGTGTCTCTTTTCTTATGCATGAAGTTACACCCAATTGCTTTCTAAATAACGGTATTCTTTTAGATCTACCCCTTACTTTGTCAGTTAGCGACAGAATTCTGCAAGTACCTGCACAATCCACGTTATCGGTACCATTGACCCATACCGGCCTAAAAATGTGTCTGAAACCGATAAATATGAATTATCTGTTCCAATATTGCGTGGAAACAATCGACTGGACAACAGTAAAGAAACCGTTAGAAGTTATAGAGAATCGCATCACGTGTCGAGCCAATCATAATAATATATTTAGGTGGGTTTCCATAGTGTTAAAGCGTTATACTTCAATGCGTTTACAAATTGATTATCATTCGTAGGATGTGCGTAGCAGTGATGCGTGATAATTATCCGCCAGATGGGGGATATATGCTGCCATCCCACACGATAAGTGTGATGGCTCCTATCATTTTGACCAATTTATTACCGCACGAGTTGTTGTTCGAGATTGGCGCGGAAAACGGTCGAATTCTACCTGGTGGCAACGCAGACATACACACGGTGAACATGGAAGAGCAGCTCGAAGTTACAGTGCAGATGGATGGTTACCCTGGATCAGGAACGGTGAGCGAATCATCGAGCGTTTAGACTTTATCAATATACCGTGATCCCTCGATGAATGCGACACGAGCAACGGCGCTGTTCCCACCATTGTGGGAGTCCCCCTGTGGAAGAAAACAGATCGGGGAGAAAACAGATTTATAAGGAGCTGAAAAACTTTCCTCCTTGTCACGAAGTGGACCCGAGTATGTCGCACTCATCGAGACATTACCGTGATAATTAGACACGAGCATACTTTGTTTTACAGATGATATTGCCACCGAATAATGGTAATTCGTTCACTGCTCGCCTCAGGCTAACGGACTCCAGCGGAAGAATATTATTCCTACACGCAGCTGTCAATATAGAAAAAGGTTCTGCCATACAGATTAACATTACAGCGCCTTATTGGATTATAAACAAAACAGGCTTGCCGCTGGTGTTCCGTCAAGAGGGCGTTGGTATCGAAGCAGCTGGACAGTTCGAAGAACACGAGAGAGCTAGAATGGTGGCTCCACTGTTGTTCTCTTTCAGTGACGAGGAAGCAAGCAGAACGTTGTCGGTGCGAGTCGGTACCTCGGTGCATCCGCAGGGGATACCACAGTGGTCCCAACACTTCCATCTGCAACCTGGCATACAAGTACGTGAACAGGTCCAGATTAAGACCTTTTGTAGCTCAGAGCTATCAAATTTTTGGGGGTCCCCTTGATTGAAAAGCGAGAGGCGGATTTTTTGTAATACAGCACAAGATACACAACTCTTAAAAAATCGAAATTTATTTTAAATAAAATTAAATAACATTTAATCATAACAAAATAGAAGGTTCATAACGACAGACCCCCTAGACTCCCCTTGATCCGGTGCTGTATGTGAATCGTTATCAATTGTGTATATTCGTAAGACGATACGTCAACTTCCGTTACACCTTTCAGGTGCACAGACTTCGAATATCATTGCGGGATGGTCGACCGGATATAGTGTATTTGATCAGCGTGGCCACTCGAACAGCAAGAGGAAAGTACAGAGCCACTACGGTGGTTACGTTGTCCCCTAGATATCAGTTGCACAATAAGTCAACGTACACTCTGGAACTGGCACAGAAATGCTTCACCACGACAGTCGTAAGTGAAAGTTTCAACTTCAAGCTGGTTGTTTGTTGTCCTGGAAGCTGCACACCCTTCGATTCCAGAGCCATCCGGATGCTCAGGCAACATACATCAGGACTATGCCCGACTGCCACATGCCTTTTCATTGGCCACGTCTCGACAAAGATTTGCTGCTGTGCGTCCGCATTATAGACGTGAAAGATTGCATGTGGTCGGGCGGTATCCGTCTGGACGACAATTATTCCTTGACAATTAATATCAGAGACGCTACCGGAAGGATGCATTTCCTTCGAGTGGACGTGGTGCTGCAGGAGAGCACGTATTTCATAGTGTTCACCGATGCTGACACTATGCCACCGCCTATAAGAGTGGATAACTTCTCAGAGGTTCCTTTGGTAGTCAATCAGGTAATTACGGATACAAGCTTGATTGCGAACACAGTTCAGGGGACGTTGACAGAAATATTTTACATTCCAATCATGGGATCTTATTTGCTAAGCCGTTCCACTGAATTAACAAGAAATTATTTTCAAGAGTACTCTTATAGGTTACGGTGCACGACAATTTACAATGGACCGTACGACCCCATTCGTCTGTGCCTTACGCCTTGGATGAGCCGATAGAGTCTGCTGCCTTGGTTTTAACCGCGCCTGGAGGTGTCACAGCCACCTACGATTTGAATATACTCGGAGAGGGTAGAGGATTGACCTACGAGAACTTTATCTACATCGCTTTCACTGGTAAACCTTATTATTGGTATCATCAGTTAATATTCATGTTACTAAAGTGAAATACCTAATTACTGCCACCTAGTTAGGTGGTAGTAATTGGGATGTCAGTAATTCGATTGAAAAATTATGTAACAATGTCGGTGTCATTTCTTAAAGTGTCAGTAATTGGGTCTTTTACCCTATTTGTATATTTACATTTTATTCGGCGCCAGGAACCTTTAAGAACTACTGCGATCTGGGGACAGGAGAATGTGGTTTAGATCCATTGGACGTCGAAACTCAGAGACTGGTTCTAGAAGCTGGTCCTGGAGGTTGGGTAGTTTTGAGGAGGAAACAATATGGCGCCAGATCACAGTTGTGGAGGATGACTGGCGATGGTCAGTTGCAGCATGAAGGTATGCAATGAGGAAATCTGATCCTTCCATTCCTTCAGGTTTCAACACATTACTCTAACATGATGTTCGGTTAATCAGGCTCCAGTCCACCCAGAGATAAGCACTCGAAAACTCCTGAGACTGTGCTGGTTCTGGATATAGCAGGCACAGCGCCTCAGCCGTTCACTTATTGTGCACTGGCGTTGAGGAAACCTGATCCTAGAAGGAGATCAACTCAAACCTGGCGATTCACCGATGACGGGAGGTTGTGCTGTGTGCACAAAAACATGTGTGTCCAGTCGAAAGACGGTTTCATGGGATTACACGAAGGTTCGACACGCGAAAACCATAATATTGTTCCGTTTCTTAGCGAAGCTTGTCTTTACCCCTTGTTTAATTTTCACACGTACATTTTTCTTTTATTTACATTCATTGCCATTCGAGATTCTACATCCTTGACGAAGCTTCCGTTTGTTTGATTTGCCCACTGATTATCATTACTGCCACGCTAATTGTTTCCATTGAAAATGCGAATGTCGAGTGAAGTCACTGGTAAAAGATAAGATACAAGATCGATCGATCTAGTTACGTGTTCCTGTTCTATGATTTCGTACCCCGTTTTACTTCAGAAAGTATACTGTTACTTGTACATCGAACCGTGAGGTTTACATTGATAATAAATGTTGCAGGCGGCTGTGTCGCCCGTTGGCAAATGTGTACGTATAGTTTCGGAGTACACTAGAGAATCGTCTCGTAAATTTACGTATAAGTATCATGAGCTAAAATTTTCGCTTGTTTTTTTTTTATGTCATCAGCGCCATGCGCATCAACTGTCTCTCTCAGCTATGCATGAAACGAAATGCTCTTTGTAAAATATATGTATACGTAACTTCGAGTCATTTATGCAGCCACTTAATCCTCCGAACGGATACACTTATCACGCATAGACTTGGTACTTATATTTTTTAGGGAGCGAGGCAGTGTTGGGCCCTCAAACGCACAGCAGTCCTCCACCTGTCGAGCAGCGTGTCGGAAGACAAAAATTGCGTCCAGGCTCTGGTTTCTTGTCCATTCGAGTAACGACTGACGGACCGACACGTGTGTTACAAGTACTGGACATCAAAGAAAGGGTATATATACTTGGCTTATAACCTTCAAAAGAGACATGCATCGAAACCACTATATACCTAAGTATTGATAAGTTCTTTTTCTTTTGTAGAAAAAGACATTCGCCTTGCTGGAAGAACGTGACTGGTCTCACATCGCGGTCAGTCACCGTCCAACTCAGATAAACACGAATGCGGAGAGTTTGAATTCCAGAGAGTTAGAGCTGAAGGTTAACCTAACAGCTGGAATAGGATTGTCGATCGTTTCTCGAAAACCTGTCGAGGAGTTGTTGTTCGCCAGGTTGGCTGCCATCTCGTTGGAGCTTGTACAGACCCCTGCGAATACCACTGTGGACTTGAGCATAGAGGACATACAAATTGACAATCAATTATTCGAAGCACAATGCACCTCCGTCTTATACGCGACACGACCGACACGTGCAGAAAGTGAACACAGACCAGCGATTCACGTGGTGGCTGAGAAGCTGAAGTCGAAGAATCAGAACGCTGAGATCTATAAACACGTGATCGTGAGCATAAAACCGCTCTGTATTCATTTAGAGGAGAGGCTGATCTTGAAACTGGCCGCCTTCGTTGGCGCTGGAAGATCCGAGTTAGAGGTGCCGATCGATGAGAACGACTTCAAAGCTCAACGATTCATCTCCGAGGTGTCTGCGGCGCACGCGAAACGATACTATTTCGGGGCATTGAAAATTGTCCCGAGTCAAATGAAACTGAGCGTGCTTACCACCACAAAGCTACCGCGGCATCTCCAAGCGATAAAGAGGCAGTTGGGCTTGACTCTGATCAAATTTGAGGACGCCACCATTGAATTGGAGCCGTTCATCAAGAAACATCCGTTTGAAAGTACTCAGTTTTTGGTTCATTCTATTATAAAACATTACAAAGACGACTTGAAGTGGCAGGCCGCGGTGATATTGGGATCCGTGGACTTCCTGGGCAATCCCCTTGGATTCGTCAACGACGTCACCGAAGGTGTTTCTGGTTTGATTTACGAAGGGAGCGTGAAGACGCTGGTAAAGAATGTGACCCATGGAATTTCGAACTCGGCGGCCAAGGTAACCGAGTCCTTGTCCGATGGACTAGGACGAGTCATAATGGACGAAAGGCACGAGGAAGCTAGACAGAGGATTCGAGCGAACACCGCGGGCAGCAGTGATCATTTGGTGGCCGGATTAAAGGGTTTCGGGTTTGGTTTATTGGGTGGCGTTACTAGCATATTCAAGCAGACGTACGACGGAGCTGCAAACGAAGGATTTCCAGTGCGTAAAGATATCTTTATTTTATATTTCATTCGCGGCGTAACGAATAATTAACAATTACAGGGCTTCTTCGCTGGTTTTGGCAAAGGAGTCGTTGGGACGATCACGAAACCGGTTGTGGGAGTTCTGGATCTTGCCACGGAGACCGCCACTGCTGTACGAGAAACGAGTAGAAGGTAGCAGAAGGATTTCAAGGCTCACACTTTCCAAAGTATTATTATTTATAGTATGATATACAGTAAATTATTCCTGGCGTGTTCCAGTGCCCATCGTACAATCCCTAAAAGGGACAGGCCTCCTCGTGTTGCAAGTGGGCCAGGTGGTTTGCTACCCCCTTACAATCGTCAACAGGCAGAGGGCCAAGAATTCCTTTACATGATAAGCGATCATGACCACTCAGAATTATGTGTATCCTACGAGTGTCTGCGTAGCGGAACGGAGAACTTGAGGGTGCTGGTATCCAACGAGAGAGTCCGTGTTATTTCCGGTGGTACCAAAGGGGTAGTGACCGAAGTCAGTTTGACGGATTTGTTGTATTGCCAGCCAACGCAGAAAGTGGAGAGTAACGGCACAACGTTGCACTATATAGAGTTAATATCCAGGTCAGATTCAGCGGTGGTTGTTACCATGGACGGGCCTGAACTCTTGAGGAGGCCTAAGGTTCGCTGTGATAACGAGGACGTGGCCAAACGAGTGGGTATCGATGTACTGTTGTTTATTTAAATAATAGTGATGTTTAATGTAAAATGTTTTACAGGTATCGCAACAGATTAACTACGCCAAGGGAATGCACGAGGAACGCAGTTTGACCCTAACCTCGTCGGACAACATGCTTGACGACGTTCAGTACTACAAATAGTCGCAGATGACCGACGTTTTATACTATGCGTTTAATGTATAGTCGGTGGAAATGATATAGTGTGGTCCTAAAGTTGACGTCTGACACACGGTTCCCCATTGATGTTACAGGATATCATTCAAGTTCAGTTCCTCGAGAAGATAATATTGATACCTAACCACTTTTCGCACTTTTTACGTTCGAGCAGCTATTGACGTGGTATAGAAATCGACTAACTACAATTTCAGTCAATACTTAACGGCCACTCTACATCTGTTTCACCAAGTATACCGTGGAATATTTCGTATGCTAGTCAGTCCTTCGGTTTCTATATTATTTCCTTCTATTTTCTTTCTTTAACAGTGCACATAACGATGCCTTACTACGCTTAAATTAGGTTGATTATAAGACTGATGCGAGGCACCATCTATGCTGCTGGGCGTCTCTGAAGCTTTCTCGAGAGCGTAATAGGAGAAACAATGTATATCGGTTTGACAATACACTTGGATGAAGACGTGAGAAAACGATTGTCGCACAGGTAGCACACACACACACATACACGTATACTTTTGATACCAATAACGAGACAGAAGGAAAGAGGGTGTCTTTTAAAGAGTGTACTTTTTTAAAAGTTAGAGTGAATGTATGTACACTCTAGTGTGTATATAATTATATATATACATAAGTACAACTTGTAAAATATAGGTGGATAAGATACACGTAAGTTCGTTACACGGGATCTACTTAAACCGATGCTTAAAAAGAGAAATAACGAGAAACCAAAGTTTTCACATAGGTTAGAAAGGATATTTATTTTCTATTAACGTGTTTGATAGTTTGCAAACTACTTCGGTTCGAACAAACGGTATTTTTTAATGGTGTTAATTGTAATAGGGGAATGCGTCACGCCGCTAACGAACGTATTAACTGTACATTCTTCTTCTAACGTAATCCTACTTGTAAAATTGTACAGACATCTTAAATTCAGATACGTAAAATCTGTTCAAATACTTTTTATAAGGCTGATGCTTTGTACAGCTTAATTGCCAGGGTACATTGTGTAATTTATATTGTATTGGGTCGAGTTATAAACAACATTCGCCATATGCATTAAACCAATATTCGGGTCACAATGTTGAGAATGTATAAAAGATTATTGTTATAAAATATCGTGGATCTGTACACATTTGAAAAAAGTATCACGCAAGTTACTTATGACTGGATCTAAAAAAGGTATGAATTTATAGTATCCGGTGAATGATAATGCACATAAATTAGTGGACTGCGGATTTTATGCATTTACGATATATAATCGTAATGTAATCGATAGCATTCATTTCTAAACAGAAACACTTATAATCTTGTATATGTAATTAGTAATTAGTAACAGAGTAATGATTCAAACAATAAGTGCACAAGAATAATTCATACTCTTACTAGCAACAACTTGAACGAATGTATTTCATCATAATATTGTTCTAATAGTGAAAATTCTAATAGTCAACGTGTTAATTAAGCGAAACAAATTTCCATTTGATTCCAGCCTCTGCAAAGTAGTCCACGAAGATATCATGTAACATCCGCAGTCTAATCATAAAATATCAACGTGTCGGTTACGTGTATAAATAATCAATTGTATACAACGATTGTCTAGATTTGTTACATCCCGAAAGATTTTCACATCGTCAAATATAATTTAATAAAGAAATTCTTCTATTTTGTTCGATAAATCGTCGGTCCCGTTTGTTAATCCGTAACATAGATTTATCTGAGCTTTTTCGCAGCGGAAAACAAATTTTGGCGCCGTTATCCTTCTTTGGCATCAAAGTGTGCAGGGAAGCCTCGTGTTACCAGTCGATAACATTATCAGTGACAGAGCTATATTACAGAAGAAACATGGCACCTTTTACAATCACTTGAAATGTCAAACTGTTGAGTGGACCTGGTCGGAAAAGTGCGCTTTAAGTGTCACGACGAACATCGTCGTTTGGAGGAATATATCATCTGCAACGAATCATTGGAATAGTTTCAACGTGAAACGGTGGATATACGAATTCGTCAAGGTATACGGGAAAGCAATAACCTTGAAGAATGGACGAAACATATTTTGATGAAGGGCCAGCGGGAAATTTTGAAACGGCCACTCTGGAGATCACCAAGGATTCTGATGGAAATGAACTGAATAACTCTGCACCTGGTGGTAATTGCCCTACCGATTTATCCACTGCACGTAATTTATACTCTGGAGGCAACACTATACATATATAGATTATTAAGGATCACGTAGAAATGTTGAGTTTCGCAGTATATTTTTACAGGATAAAATTATGAGAATGAAATTTACACGAAAATTAATTTTATTCTTCAAGGATTTTAATGATATATAGTATATGCCGTATATTTTGCATACATGTGTATATGTACCTGCATATTTGCATATATCTTACACGCAGATACATTGACGAACTAACAATAAATAATCATAATTTTTATGATTCACATATTTATAAGCGATCAACAATGGAAAGAATGACAGAGAGAACCGGAGCAACATTCCAACTCAAATTGCAACATCGATGGATATTTCCAATATTCCATTCAAGCATATAGACATCCATTCTTTCTTCTCGGATAGGAATGAAGTTGTGGAGAGGGCTATGCATGATTGTCAAGAGAGTTTAATAAATGAAGAAGAGAAGGACATTGCTGGAAGTTGGCTCCTAACAGAGTAACAAGTTCTTCTATAGAAATTTTGATAAAGTGTTTTATCAATTACATGTTCAAAAATAATGTTTACAGGATAAGTCTGTGGGATACAGAGAAGGAACGATTGGTGCTCCTCACCAAGAAAGCTATTTATACAATAAAATATGATTTTATTTCCTTAAAGATTCTAGAGTATAATCGAATACCCTTATCACAAATTGATACAATGGTGTCTGGTGAACTAATCTATCCATCTGCATCTTTAGCTCCGTAAGTATTATAATTTTTTTGAAAGTGACATTTCTCTATTATTCCATAGGTAGTAAAACATGGATAGAACACGAACATAAGATACAGTCCCATAAATTTATGAACAAATGCATTTGACAATTTTTAGACGATTAAGTGGATTGGCTGAGGGTGTGTCTTCATTGTTTCATTGTGCAGTTCGTCAAGAGTGGTCTCCACTTACCTCTTGTTCTGGACTTGCACAATTTGAACCTAGGTACTTTAAACTGTTCTACAGAGGGACTTATTTCTCTGACGACCCTCTTATTTTAAGAATAAGTTGCTTTATATTCTTCAGTTGTCAGATCCGTGATGTATTTACCCTACACTATAAATATGCATTCATCCGAAATTATAGATTTGGTTATCGAATGCACAGAATTTTCTACCTTTGCACGAAACATTTTGTTTTAATTCCGCTGAAGTCAGCATGTTATTGTAGTCTATTGAAAAAGCTACAGATATACTTGCTTGAAGTTATTGCATTGGCTAGTAACATTTTACTCCTTTCGGTAACATTGATGTGCCTTGGTGTATGGGTAGTTCCAGACATTTGATAAGCCATACTCTCCTTTAAATTCCATTGAAATTAACTGTCCAGAAAAAGATCCATGTCTGGGGTCAGACTGATGTGGAACAAGGGTGGTCCATTGCCATTAAGTAAGAAATGGAACCCATTTGCAAAAAACATACCGTGGCTCACGTATGCTAGTCATCCATTATTTTGGTATAAAGGTAAATTTATATCTGGTATTCCCTGGTAATTGTTTATGTTAGCATAATTTTCATTACAATTCTTTGTAGGCTCAGAAGCGGAAAAAGCAAAATTCGACGTTGAGGGTTTACATTCAACAATTGTAAGCTTATTGCCGGTAGAATCTACCGTTAGAACTGGGCCTATTATTATAGAAAATTACTGTGGTCTAGGCGCTTTGGTTCACAATAGAAATGGATTAGGTTTTTTTAAGATTCGGGGTAAAATCAGCTTTTAAGTTTAACGTTTCCCTTTCGAGTTTATTGCAATGATTCCGCTTTCAATTTTCAAATTCCTATGTACATCGATTTATAACAATTTACAGTATTTACTAAGAAGTGTCAAGACTTATAACGATACGTAAACGTAATTTATAACAATCGAATACTTGAACAGATAAGTATCTGTTCTTATTTTACTCTTCTGCATTATTGCAAACTGTAGAAGTATACACACACACAGTGTATATTCTCTGTTAACACTTTCAACTGTAAATCGTATATGTATACGTTCCAAGTAGCTATATTCTCTATACGTATTTTTACTCAGTACCTGGCTGATAGAAAACTAATAAGAATAATAAGTGCATACGCATGTCACATTAGAATAATTAACATATCTTCTATGCATAAGTAACTGTGTTTTATAGTTCTATATGAAGATTGTGATTAATCTTGTTTATGATAGTTAATAAAAATTCTACAGATACAAAAGCGATGTTAGCTTCATAAATTAAATATGCATATTTAAATTTTTTAATCGATCTGCTCGCCATCTAGTAAGAGGAAAGACGAACTAATCGGCTAATAGCTTCAACGTTTTACCGTAGATGGCGCCACCAGGGGTTTCCAACGAAATGTAGTAAATCCTCGATGATTGTTCGAAGGCTTCTCAGTTGTTTATAGTAAATCTTTCATTAAACTTGTAGCCATAACTTTATAACAGGCAATAAACAAAATTTGACTTTACAGGTTCGGCTGACTGGGAATGCTCCGAAGTGGACCATAGTGCGTCCACTCATCGAGATATTTACTATAATGCAATAGGGAAGGAAATTGTTTTTCGTCCAAATTCTACGATGGCGTCACCTGTCGGCGGTCAGCTTAACTGTGTAATCGGCTAGCATACGCATGCAGAAAAAAAAACAAGGTCACAATATATATGCATGTAGTCGGGATAACCATCCCACTCACGAGTACATTTCAGGTGTTGTTAGTTAGCAATCATGTAGCGAGGTGATCGATTCGTGGTAAAGGTCAGTGGTCGTCCGTCGACTTACTTGAATAATTCAAGGGGAACGGGACCTTAAAGTATACGTGTACTTACTTGTACATATCGTCGCATATTGCGTACATATATTTATGTACATACACGTATGTACATTTGCAAGGTGAACGATTACGATTCGCAAGCGACGGTGTGCCGATAAGTGTGCGCCTTAAAGGAAGGGGATAGGAGAAGTGTGTTGTCACGGCCAGCGCACAGATGACTCCACCAATTTCGGTGATTTGAGGCGCGGCGGCGGCGCAGGCTGTGTGTGTGCTTTTGCATTCGCATGCATCACCGTTCCCAGGGTATATTCCATTCGATCGAAAAATGTGTCTTCCGCTATACTCGAGTGCGGCTCGGCGCACTGTTTTCGCGTACGTTCGCCTCTGAACTATTATCCGGCATCCCGGTGTTACTTTTCCCCGTATCGATATATATATATATATATATATATACATATATATATACATATGTAATATATACCGTGCGAGTTTTATGGGCCGTGATCAACTCTGAAACCCCATCGTTGATTCCCTGGCCCGCGGATGGTCATCGTGCCTGGCGAACTCATCCGATTCCCATCGATTGTATTTATAGTGTCTCCCGGTTTATTTTCGCGTTCGGTTCCCGTGGGAAAAAGATGCGGCTATCCACAGGCTGACAGCGTTTCCTTGTAATCTGTAAGTCCCGTTTTATTAAAAAACACAGTCGGGGAATACCGTGGAGAAAAAGTAAGGTCTTATTTGCATGTATTTGACTCTGATGTGTGGGTGTGCGAGTCTATTAAATATATATATACATATATATGTGTATATATATATATACATATATGCACATATACGTGTGTATATGGAATATGCAAGTTTTATCACCTTTTATTTCTCAGTTTCTATTCCCGTGTGCCTATAACCATGCGAAATCATTCGGAATCGTTGACGGCATTCATCCACAATGTGCAAGCAAACACGTAATCAGACCTGTGCACCGCAAAGAGGTGTTATTCTTAGCGTGAAAACGTTGTAACGTTAGAACTCGTGGGACGTTTTTACCTGCGCTAAATTCATTTTGCTCCCGAGCTGAGAGAGAGACCCACCAAGCCGGGTATTTGTCAACCTCATTGCTCGGTGATAGTGTGCGGGATTTAATCAGTACTTAAACAATACCGTTATTTCGTTTATATTCGCCGGAATATTATGTTGATTCTCTAGTAATTTTTCATTGTTTACAGTGTATAACCGACCATTAAGACACGGACTCGGAGAGGAATGCAAAATTGAGTTTCTGGTAAAAGGATTCTAGTATGTGTGTGCGTGTGTGTGTGTGTGGTGTGTGTAGAATTACAGTTCTTATCTGTATGATAAGGAGTGGCCTTTCGTGCGGTTACATCCTGCCGTATTGGTTCACCTGATTGTTCGAATGTAATGTACAAATAATTATTGGCATATATGTACAATACTTGGGTTGTGTAATTGACTCGGTGTCCATTGTTACAGTTACATTAACAAGTTTCTTTATAACAGTCAATAAAATGATTCCGATACGTGTACAGTTAAATATCATTTCTGAAAAAGTTATGATTCTTATCTCTGATAAGAAGCAGCCTTCTATACAGTTATACCATGTTTAATGGTTTGTTTTAACATTTAATTATAGGGTACCAATAACTATTAGTCTATATGTAAAGTACTCGGTTGCATAATAGACAGTTGGTGTCTAATGTTACGAATGAGTTAACAGGTCTCCTTACAGGCAGTGAGAAAGTGAGTCCTTTTGGTACAATACAATATTGTCGTGTGATAAAACCAGACTGTAGAATAACAAACAGAACTTTGAATGAGAAATCTAAAACATTTCCAGTTAAAACCTGGCGTGAGACCAGCCGGAAAGCAAGAATATTCAATGATATTGAAAGGATTAACGAGTCTCCCTGCAGTGTTTTAACTCAAATGCTTTGTAAACGTAATCATTTTATCATTTGTATAATACGTCCATTGGTAATTGTGCATTAATCATGCTTAAAACAAAACATGCTCACAGTCTTCTCGCTCTAGCGTATGTCCCTTTGTCCTTTAGTGTGGTGGTTTGTCTTCTTGTCGCGGTGAGGGACGTGGATCTGCCTAGTTGCCGGTATCGAAGCGAAAAGTGTGTATTAAAACAGAGAGAAAAGCAAAATGGAGTCTGCTATAACTGGACGTAGGCGGACTGCCGCGAGACATTCAGCAGAGGATCAGGCTCTTGATCAGATAGTGAAGGAGGTATGGGCTGATTATTTTACAAGTATGGAACACAATGGAATTCGTAACCAAAGAGATAGAAAATGAAAACATTTGTCTTTCGCGAACCTCGTGACGATAAGAAATAAATTTCTTCTATAAGGAGCATATTAACATACGCAGAATCAAATTAATATCTGTCGCTGTATGTATGCTTGATTTTTGTGCTTACATGTATGCATGGTTGTGTTGGGTTCGGGGATTACATTTTGTTTGCGAATAAGTTCACCTGAGAATAAGAATATGTAGGGAACAAAAGGAAGTTACCCGCAATATTAATAAATAGGCAAAGTATTGTATATATTATAAACTATGTCCATTAATCAGACCTAAGAAGAAAGTAAGTATTCGCTTTGTGCTAATGCGTACACATGTTTTCATAGAAGCTCTAACGAGTCACACTTGTTGATCTATTTATGAAAGTGTGTTTCCATATAATGTGTCGAACGTTGTTAACAATAAAATTGAACGTGTGAATATGTTTTTGGTAACAGGATGGATTTTCCGTACATACTTTCAGGCAGAAGCTAGATTAGCCGCGACGAGACAGAGAAGAGCCGAAGCAAGAGTGATACGAATGCGTGAATTGGAAAGACTACAGAAAGAGGCAGAGGAGACTGCGGATAGGGTTTACGATATGTGTTCAGGTATGGATTTAACAAGAGTTGCACAAAAGCAAATTCTATTGAGAAATGGTACAAATTTGTTTCCTCTTAATCGTTTCAGCTGACGTTAATAGAACAATGAGAGTAACTCCAGACTCTGTGAGGACGACGCGTCTCCTTACGAATTCAAATAATTTCCAATCCAGTCGTAGATCTTCTGAAGACTCTCTGGAAGATGCTGGCCTAAGCAGAGATCTCAGGGTACTGATTTTTCCATCTTTTTTAAAAATATTCTTTATACAATCAAAGTGTTTCGTACAATTTATCGGTATCATTGCAGTTAGAGCTAAAAGAGTTCGAGGAGAAGTTTCGGAAAGCTATGATAGCTAATGCTCAGTTAGACAACGAGAAGTCTTCTTACGCCTATCAGGTGGATTTGTTGAAAGACAAATTGGAGGAATTGGAAGAAACGGTTGCGCAACTTCGCAGAGAGCTCAGGGAGAAGAATCGGGAGTCCGAGCAGTTGAAAAGAATCAGTCAGAGATTGAAGGAGGATTTAGATATATGCCATGCACAATTATTAGAAAGAGATACGCTTATACAAGTATGTACACATGTTTGCATCAAACATTGTAGACTGTCTCTTGTTATTACTATTGTATTAGAATTAAGCCAGAATGTAACCATTCTAGTGTATCAATTCGAAAAATCGACTCATTCTAGGAAAATGGTTTAGTTATTATCGACGACGAGGAGGGGAGTGAGAACGAAGATAACGATGTTGAAAACGGTCCACGTCCAAGACGAAGAGTACTAGTCAGTACAGAAGCAGCGGAATTGTTGCAGAATGCTGGAAAGGGTTCATTAGGTATTCGACTAAAAGTGACAATCTAATAGGAGTTATATTCTGTCTCGAAAAAATAATAATAATACAACACTGTCTCTCTGAATATTGCAGATGTTCGGCTGAGAAAATTCGCTTCTGAAAAGAAGGAATTACAAGATGAAATACGACATTTAAGATTGGAGCTGGAGGAGTCCAGGAATCGTATTAGGTCCGAAAAATCGCCTGGTTCAGTATTAGGTAAATATTTCCGCAACGTATACACGCATGTTGTCTACCTCAAATATCAAATTTCGTTTCGATTTTGAGCAACGTGATGTTATTCCAACAGGTTGTTTATCAGATTCCGAGGATGTGCAACGAGAAGCAAACAAACTTCTAGCCGATTATAAATTCAAGCTGCAGAAAGCGGAGCAGGATATGTCGACTTTACAGGCAACGGTGGCCAGGCTAGAGAGTCAAGTGATACGGTACAAGTCAGCGGCGGAAGCGTCCGAAAAAGCGGAAGACGAATTGAAAGTGGAAAAGAGAAAACTTCAAAGAGAAGTCAGAAAACGTTCCTTTTTGTTTTTGCCGTTATAATTAGTCTGTGGAGTTCCAAAGATCGTGCAGGAATCAATCTTGTGGTATTTTTTTTTTTTTTTTTACAGGTCAGAGAGACGCAGGGTCGGGTGGAGGAATTAGAGACGGCGAATTCTCATCTACAGAGGCGATTGGATAAGCTTAAAAACGCAAAGTCGGCCCTGTTGAAAGAGCTCTGACGAGACGAATTCTTCGGACCAGTAGAATGAGTCTGCCATTTTCTTTTTTTGTTCTCTGTTCTGCGAAAAACCGTGTGCCGATGTTGCCTCGACATAAAGTAACTACTTAACACTTCGAATATAATTTATACGACCGCAAAACGACGCATATATATAGTATCGTTACACGATTTTTAACTAATTCTATGTACACGATATAACGCAGGCACGAGGTCACAGAATGTTCACCTGAGACGTCGCGCCGGCGTACGTAATATGCGCAAGAAACAGAAATAGGTAACAGTCATTTTCGATGCATTTGAGAAGCGTTGAATTTGTAAGCAGTGGTGAAGTCGATTCGTAATTTGTACATTATTTGGAGAGACAAGCTGGCTTGTACATCATAACGTGTACAGATGTGTTCTCTACATGCTTCTGCTAAGTCCATCCTCCCCCCCTTTAAAAAAAAAGACAACAAGGAAATGTCGATATAGGCAACGTCGAGTAAAACAGTAACGGATACATGTTTCCAATTAAGACAAATAAAAACAGTTGCAATCGAATGATGTACACGTCAGCGAGAAAAGTAATTATACGGATAAGTGTAATTTGTTTTTACATCGAATAATTTATAAATATATTTCTAAAGATTACGAGATATTTATAACTTCTATTAAGAAACACGTTATAGTTAAAAAAAAAAAAACTAGACACGAAATCGACGATGTTCGTTTTCTATTTATCTGAATGGCGAACACCGGGAGGATTTGATAAACATTTTTAATTTTATAACCATATTTGTTACGCTGAGATGAACCGATGTCAGAATTTTTGTATGAAAAAAAAGTGCAAACAATTTCTGAAGTTTCTTCGCTGCTAATCGTATCGCCAGGGAGGAGATGTTCAGTGTTCAAAACTTTACAAAGGGTTTTAAAAAGGTATGGTCACTCGGACTAAAAAAAGAAATGTTTATATGAGATTAAAAAAATTTATTGTAAGGCGATTTAATAAAAAAAACAAAATATCAGTGAAATAATTATTACAAATCGGTCGTGTTCCTCCTGTCATGGAGTTTTATTGTTCGAAAGTGAATTCCTTGATATATTTCAAACGAATGTGTGTGTCCATATTCGTAAATTGTACGTATATGTAATAAGAACAATTTTTAAACAATTACATGCAACGTACAAGTAACTTAAGAAGATAAATATTGTTTTATGCAAACGCAAAGAAATCCTAGAAAATACGAGAGATATATTTATATATATATAGACCCAAAAAGCCTCATTGCACTATCCTATACAGGGTGTTCATTCATATTGTTACTATTCCATCCATTTCCCATGAATAGAAAGCACATAAAATTACTCACCAAAAAAAAAAATCAAAGATAATGAAGCATTCATATATTCATTCGTTACAGAACACCCTGTATAAAAAGAGTACCTTGTAGCAGTAATATATGTGAACGTTCATATACTTTCTATCCTTAACGAAGTATCGTCTAACACATAATATGTTCTGGTATAAAAATATGCTGGCAATAGTATTCAGTGCAATTTGAAACTGTACAGGGAAATAGATTGAAAAGTTACGATGTGCTTTTCAATTTGCTCGCATGCGCCCACTTCGGATCTTTCGGGCTGGTCGGTGGCTTAGTGGATTTTAATACGACCACAGGTTTGTAGACTGGCATCGGTGTCGCCTTCACTTCCGTCAGTTTTCGTAGTTCCGCTCTTTCGAATTTTTCTTTTAATAATCGTTTTTTCTCCTCTTCCCGTCGTTTCGCTTCCAGCTCTTGCTCCCGTTTCTTCAGTTTTTCATCGAACTCGCATCGTTCCTTTGCTCTCTTATCGGTATTCAATTCAAATACAACGGATTTCCTTTGATTAATGGTCTGTTTCTCGTTGTCGTTCACATTATCCGTACTTTCAACCGATTTCATATGTTTCTCGTCGTTTACAATTTGCTGTTTCGTTTCCTTCTTATTAGTATCATTAACGACGATTATATTCGGTTGTTTGTTCTCTTGATCGGCACTGTTTGTCATTTTCTTCGTGACGTTCTTCTCTTTGGACAAACCGTGCACCACCACCGGCTTGAAAGTCGGCGCTGGACTGGCGTGAAACACCCTCACCTTTTTACTATTCTCCTGCATTTGCTTGACCAGCTCTTCCTTCTTCTTAGCAAGACTCTTGTCCCGTTCAGCGAAGCTGAAGGGACACGGTGCCACCGTTCGTTTCTTTATAATCGGTTCCTTGACCGGATTCAGTGGCTTGGTGAATTTCGGTATCGGTCTCGCGTGAAACTCCGTCTTTAGTTTACTGTATTCCTGGACCTGCAAGCTCTTCAGTTTCTCCACCCTCTTCGACTGGAATTCTTTGTTGCGTGCCTCGAAACAGAACGGTAGAATGCTTTTCGTGGGTCTCGATGCAGTATCCGTGGACTGTTTAACGTCCTCTTTCTTGGAGATACTAGAGGCACTCGTGGAACGGCTGATCGACGTGCTACCATGACGATTCTGTTCTTTGTGCTCTTTTCTAGCGACACTCGAGGCACTAATGGAACGATCGATCGGTACCGTGTTCCTATGACCCTGGTCTTTAAACTCTTTTTTAACAGTGGATGCACTGGTGGAACGATTCAAGGACACAGTGCTCTTACGAGCTTGTTCCTTACCGGTTTTCTGGGTCACGTTCGAGGCGCTGACGGAACGGCTGAGCTGTACGGTGCTTTTATGAGTATGTTTCTTATCATCCGGTTCGTTTATTCCTGGAACCATCGTGTGCCGTGTTTTCTTCGGCTTCGACAGCTTAAACTCCTCCGTGACGGTGGAGGGTTTCTTGGCGACTTTCTTCAGCAAGGACGGTCCCTTCAAAATGTTAACCGGTACTGGATTTGCTTTTATCTGATGCTTCCTCATTTCCTGCAGTTCCATGGCCTCACGTTCTTCTTTGGTCATTACATTCGTGTGCCTGACTCTCTGCTTGCACCTCAACGCAGGCGACACCGCGACGGTCAACTTCAACGGTGATCGTTTCAATTTTATCAATGGGCCAGGCTTCATGGTTTTGTTGCTGGTTGTACGAAACCGTTGAGGTGTACCGTTCTGAAACTTGGAGATTGCCTCAGCCATACTTACGAACTGATTCGAACGCCTGTGGTACTTCATCAGACTTCGCCTGCGATATTGACATGTGAGCACCTTGGGCTGCGATCGTTTCGCTTTGAACAGATCGGACTGTCTTCGTTGCGTTTTAACAACTTTGTAGGATAATCTCTCGTCCGTCTCGGGATCCTCCGTGCATTCGGTGATCTTCGAATATTCGGTCGGTTCAATCTTTACCTTTGTCGGGGCCGTTTGTCTAGAAGTTTTTGCTGGTGATTTACGAAAGTTGGTGCTCTTCATTTCCCTCAGACGAGCACTTTTTCTGATCCTTTCTCTTGCTGCGGTTAGCCTCTGTGGTTCTGATGTTGACTTCAATGCAGATGTTAAGTCAGTTACAGAGACATTCCATGTGTCGTAGAGATTACTGAACTTGGAGGTTTGCCTTTCCTTTTTCAAAATGTCGTTGTTCGTCCCTTCTGCAGGTTGCTTTTTATTATCGTGTGGTATGAAGTATGCTACATTGGGACATGCTTCTTTAACAGATTCTAAGCTGTCATCGAAATAGCTTTCCTCAACTGAAGACTTCTCCAGGTTTTCCTCTTTACACAATATGGGTACATCAACTTTTGAGTTGGTCTTTGAGTATATCTGAGTACTGTGTACCTCGTGTTCTAGCTCAAAATAATTATCGGAAGGCAATTGTGGGCTGCTCGTAAAGTCTGCCCATTGTGGAGCACAACAATTGTCCATCATATTGAAATGTAATCGATCGATTAAAATTCTTTAGGAGACCTTACTGTGGACTTTTAGAAACCAAGTAACTTGCAAACATAATCTGCAAAGAGAAATAAATGTAAATTACTATTGTACTCATTGGGGTTTACTCAGCAAAACTTTTAAAAACCTATAATTAATAACCAGAAGCACGGATTAAATGAAATTGTTGGATTGTTAAATCGCTAAATGAATTTGTTAATAGCATGTAAAATATGTTTCTTCGGTCCTTCAAGTGTGTTCCACTTTGAGCGTATGTAATAATTGAAATATTTGTTACATATTGATTAATTCTTAAAGCATCATTGTCTGAAGATTCCTATTTAAGATGGTATATCCACCAAACAGATAAGTGATGATCGTATTGAATTATATTGCTTTAGATTCAACTCTCGCAAAAGAAGCATACAACGCATGAGACGACTTAATTACTAATAATTTCGTTTTTAATTTGCACTTAAACGAAAATTACAACGCTTCCTGACAACAAGCATCGACAACAAAAAGCCAATTAATATGTATTCAGGTAGAAAAGAGTTAAATTGAAAGTTTCTACTCACAATATACACAGTCGATTTTACACATACCACTGAACTGCGAATGCAGTAAATAAAGTTTGCTCAATTTCCACAGTTTCTTGTTATTAATAATTCGTTCCGTTCGATAGTTTTGTCACAATCTTCCGGACAGAGCTGTTGGATGCAAGGTAAACAGGTTTGGTTAAAATATTTACTCTCTGAAGAGAGAAACAGCTTGCCATCGGTTAATTTGTACGTTGACGGATTTGAGTTTTGAAATTTGTACAAACGTTCATTCGATTGGTTGATGAAAACTGTATGCATACTGGAGGAATTAAATGTCACTAGATCTTTTTCTAGTGAAATGCACCGTTTTATAGGACATTTCTCGATGTAGTTGCCGGCGCTGAGTTGAAATTCCTGATTCAAAAATGGGAGGTGCACGTATAAAGTTCATTGTAGGTAAATATTAATAATATTTCTAGGCTTAATTTTTGAAATAATCAAATTTGAAGTTTCATCTAAAATGCGTGTATTCGTTTCAGCAATAACTAGAAACTGAATGCAATAGACAGACAAGTTAAGCAAATCCTACTAAAGTTTCTGTATGTCCAAATAATTTGCAAATTCGATTATTTCGAAAACGAAGCATCGTCGAAAAAAACTTTACCTTACAATTTCGACTTATTTTTGCATCTAGAATAGCCTTCTGTTCACTAGTACCATCCTTATGACCGCACCCTGAACACAGGTATAACGCAGCTATGGTTTCAAGTACAAATATGTTACTGCGAATAAATAATTATTGGAAAATGAGGTGAGTGTATTGAGTTTAGTGATAGTAAAAATGAGTTCAGTGAAGAAATCGATAATCAGGCAATTGTAATGTGCTCAAAACATGGTAGAAAGCATAAACATTACTGGCTGCATCTGAAAGCTTTATAATTATGTAATTGGATAGTGTATTGTGTTAACCCTTTCAGGATTTTTAAGCAGCTCTGAATGAGGAACATCGGAAGTCACTCGCACCGCTCGACGGTACCTTCGGTCACCGCTAGCGGTGCAATCGCTCACCGCGTTCTCGCAAGACTTTTTATACTGTGTAGTGTATAAGAGAGCTGTTAAACAGTGTTCAGACATCGCTTCTCGGCCTTATGGCTAAGATCAAAGTGTAGTATCTGTTCTTATCAGCTTAATATCTGATACACTCTCCATTGGAGAGTCAGAATATTAATCTGATTTTTGGAAATCGACGGAGCGTTTGGGGCTTGCTCCACCTCTGTCACGAGTCGGCCCGGCATTGCAGTGCCGCTGGGATCGGCTCAATAAACCACTTGGAAACATAAAAATTTCTTCCTATCTATTTCAACAATTCTCTTTAGTGTTGAAATAAAAAAAATCAAAAAATTTTTCACTTCGATCTCACTTCACCCCCAATACTCCACACCCCTTTATGTTTTTACTTCAGGCAATCGTGTGGTGGGACGGAACACCACAGGGATTGTATGAAGAAAACAAAGGAGAGCCAGGCAAAGCACAGTTTATATAACTTTATTTCAAACACTTTTTATGTAGTGTTGCATTGCAATAATCGTGAAATTTTTTTAGATCTGACGCGTCTGAACAACCACCCATCTATTCTACTTCAATCAAAGTGGGAACTATTGTGAGGAAACGAAGGAGGTAAGAGGCAACACTCCATCCTCCCTTATCTGTCAGCCCAATCTGACAGTGGTATGGGTGGCTCAGTATATAATATAATATTATACCATCTGGTAACTGGCTTTGTCACATTCCTTACCGGCATAACAGCTGATTCGGTTTGAACTCTGGAGTGAATGACCATAACAACTGATTGGATTTGAACTCTGGGATCAACGACCATTGAACACAATTTCTTCCAGACTTTTCCCACGTTTATTCAATTTCTGTACAGAATCGTACCAAACGATACACATATTCGACCGGACAATATCATATTTCGTTTCACGAAAATCGCGTACAGGTGTTTCAGTTGGACGTCAGAAGATTCTTCCTGTGCCTCTCCATAAGACTCACAAGCCTATTGTACAACATGGTATCGACATTCTTTGCCCACATGAAGTCCAGGTGCGTGAACCATTTATACGGAACCAGGAATCTCTCAGCGTTCGGCATCATGTTGTACAACTTGTTTATGTCCTGTAAGGATACCCAGTAAAACAATTATAATAACTCACATTACATTCTATAATAACGAAAAAAGTACGAATTATTCTTAAAAATTACGACTTTCTAGGGACACGAACCTTAACGCTGACAAATTCGTCGTTGCTGCCGTAGAATATGTAAACGGGCATCTTGATTCTGTCAAGATTATACTTTGGAGGACGTATGTGACCGTATTGTTTCATATTACCGATAAGTCCATGATCGTACTGTGCGAAGTTTCCTGAAAGAGGGACGAGCAACAAATTTCAAACCTATCGTCATCGTAAAGCACTGTATGTATACTAAAATATACATATATTTCTTCAGACAATAAATCAAATAAAACGTCATTTCCACTACTGACCGGAGTTTATCAGTTGCGCATAATGTACAAACTGTCGTGTACCCGCGCCAGCAGGACTGTACTGCAGGATTTCCGGTATGAGTGTCTATGGAAAAAAAAATTCAGTTCTCTCAATTGGAACAACTATAATGGGATATTATCGTCGAGTAAAACTTGACCATTACCGTGTTCAACTGCTTGTCATTTTTACCAGCAATGAGGATTAACAAGCTAGAGCACAGTTTACCTATAATTGGATCGCTGCACATCTTACCGGCTATAGTCTGCAATAATTTGCCTGATGGCTGAAACTCGTGCATGCCGATCAACGAGGCGAGTTCCTGTAATTATGATGTATTTACTGAATTATAATATATTCCATTCTTCGAACGGGAATAATTGTCCCAGATAGCACACGACGTCTAATGACGCCTTGAACGTCTAAAATAGCCGTAAAATGTGCGTATTCAGGGCGTCATGTGACTATTAATCGGAACTGAATTTTACGTTAAGGTTATTAGCATGGGGCGCCAAAAGTTGTATGAAAGGGTTCGTCGTATGGGACATGAACGATGCCGGTGCCAACGGAAAGGCCGCCTCAAGTTTCTCTTGATACTCCGGCCGTTCGCTGGCCATCACCAAGAACGAGGTGCCACCTTGACTGAAGCCGATATACAGAATTTTCTTCTGTTTGGTAACGTTCAGAATCCCGTCGATCATCGCTGGAAGATCGTAAAACCCGATCTCGTGCCAGCTGGGGACAGAAAGCGTCGAAAGTAATGTTAGGCAAGTGTTGGTTTTACCATTAAATCACAGGTCGTACCTGAACATCCAGTAGCGTGAATCCTTGGTGGTCAGCCACTTGTGGTTCCTCGAATACCTGGTGCCACGTATGCTGGCCAGCCAGACATCGTAGCCCCAGTCGGCCAGTATGTAGCCTGAAATTCATAACAATCCCACCTGAACAGAAGCCCTTTTTATCTTCAAACGTTTTCAGTTGGACGTACCCAAACTCTTCTCTGGGATTGCCACCACCCAGCCAGCGGAGCAGTCCAACAGACCATGGACCACCAACACAGCTGGTTTGTTGTCTGCTCGAGGGCTCTTACGGGATCCCATGATCCTGTGCATCTGCAGAATGTAGCCATCCTCGGTGACAACCTCGTGAGTCTCGGCGAAGTATCCCAATGACTCTGCACGTTGCACCTGTACAGAGTGAGAAATAGAACTGTTACTGTTTATCGAATGCCATTAGATTCCACACCTCTGATTTTGCCTATCCTCTATCTTGAGTTATTTGTCGCTTGTGAGAGGTTTCTGGAGTCTCAAGAAACCATCGAATGGTACATGTCTTCACCAGATTATTCGTGATTTATCTTCAGGTAAATTTCAAAATATTATTTTCCCCTCCAAGGAGGTAGGGGAAAAATCCAATTGTTCCCCTCTAGAGGGATAAGTACTCCCTGGCTATGTCTATGCATTACAGGGTGATCAGTGAAAATTTACTCACAGGCGTTGGAGCGGTTCCAAGGGGTTCCTGATCGAGATCCTCGAACTCGAAGTGAAATTGATCGTACCCATAGTTATCCTGGAGGGACACCCCCAGTATAACCGGCACAACGCAGAGAAGAGGAATTAGAGCGAGCATTGTTGCATACGGCTCTCCGGAGAATAATGTGATCCAATGGGATCGGCCTTATTATATAACGGATTCTTCATGAAGATTACAAATTTATTTTCGAACAATACAGGATCACAGGCTTATCAATAGTAATCCATTGAGGAATTGCCAATCGTGTGACGACCGGATTAGACAGATAATCGGCGATAAATTATCATCATTGTTGAGGACGCGGTTTTCGATAACCAGGTGTTGTGCATTCCATATGAAAATTGCCAGTATTTGGGTACGAATAACGCACGTGACTTTAGTGACCTTATTTTTCTTCCGAAACTAGTTGGATTTCGGAGATTAGCATCCAGATACGCCATTTTGATTCTGGGAATAGAGCCGCTGGCTTAAATTGGCGGATATAGTTTCAACTTGAGATAATTCAGAAAACCCATTCCTTACATTTGAACCAGTGATACTAATAGTCGACGTAACTTTATCCTATACGACAAAGAAAGGATTCGTTGTTAATTAATTTGTAAAAGTTAGTCAATGAATTTTGATTGTTTTATAAAATCGAAGTAACATTTCAGAGACATTCAACATCCTGTAAAACATTTTTGTACTGAATTTCAATTTCGATGAATTTCCAACTTCGATGGGACAGATGACCTGGGACAGGTCATAGAGCGAAGTCATAAAGTGGAGAACTTGTCTATCCGGTTTGCAGTGTCTTGGGTGGGAAGGGGAAAATGTTAGCCTCTGCATAGATTGAACGTAACCCAAATAGCACATGACGCCTTGAAGACGGCTCAAAAGCGCCTCAGACCTAAAACAGCCGTAAAATCGGCGTTTTCAAGGCGTCATGTGCTATCTGGGAAGGCTCTCCCGACATTTCTGCAGTATTTCGACGGAGTATGTTGACTCAAATGATACTCAAGGAAAAAATCCGAGACCATAACAATACAAAATCTCCCCTGTCGCAGATAAATCACTTTTCGTATCTGTTTACAAAAACTGAACACCTATCGCATGAAGTAGTTATCACAATACAACGACTAGTATCATATTAATTATATGATAGCAGCTGCAAAAAATTTCATGATAATTGTACAATGGTCAGTAAAGTACCATTTATTGGCTAGAAAATTGTAATCGCTGCTGTTCGTCGAGCATGTCTGTGTTTGTTCATGTGAAACGCATCGAATATTACATCACATTCAGTGGTTGCAAAAGGGGGTCGCATAATCGTTTTGACCAAGTGAAAGTCTTTCGATCCGCGCACGTGCCCGTTTCATTTAGTCGGTTCCAACTAGAACGACCGCGCTTCATCCAGAGTATCATCGTTTAATGTGCCGATTATCATAATCCAAAAGTTTCTCGACTGTCGGCTGGTTAAGTAGACTACAGTAAAGAAGTGTAATAATTTATTACTAATAAAGTTTCGTGTCAGAAGTGTGTAAAATTAAAAAAAAAAGTTTTTTATTATAAAATTATTATTATTTATTATTATCAAATTCCGTCGTCCAAACACTTCTCTATTAGATGGAATATGGGAGGATCTACTGTATTTCTATCTGCAGACAGTTTTTTCTTCTGTGTACAAGATCTATGATAATGTTTCTGGACTGCAATAATTAAAACGGCATAGATATATCTCGGATAACAAACTGTTACATCTTATCTTTTGAAGTAGATCCTCTTGACGTTAATACACTCGACACATCTGTGTGATAGAAAATCATTTTTGTTTTACAGTTCGTGGTTGGATGTGATTCGAAGCACTTGTCGCATTCTTCTAAAATGTCACTGATACTTTTTTCTTTTTCTAGACAAGATAAGTTTCGTTGCGATTGGCCATTGATTTTATCCGTCGGATTTTCATATCGTTTCCAAAGCGGAAATACATCATTTTAGAGACGTCAGGGACATGAAAAAGTTTGTTATCTGAAATGTCAGATTTATTGATCAAGAAAACCGCTGTACTCTATAACAACGTTAATTTATGAATCGATCGTTCAGTTTCGAAAAAATCAACATATTTTTTTACGTATTTACAGACATCAGTGAATCACTTGCACTAACGCCTCTACTGTTTTGATTACGGAAGGTATGTACAGGTGTAACGAAGAATTTTCATAGAGGGGTATAAAATTTTGATTTATTAATTTTTTTTCCCAATGTTATCGCACACTCCTATATAGAGCATAAAAAATCATTAAATTTTCAGGAAAAAAAATGCAGTTAAATTTGAACAAATGCTTCATTTTCCTCGTATTAATCATTCTGGGATCTACAGAGGCCATACGTTCAGGTAGGCAAATAAATTTCACGATAATTCATGAATTTTTCAAGATTCCCCGTTATTTTTAGCAAAGCTGTTGGCAATGAAAAACAGAGTGATGTTACGCAGGAAGGCAGTCACAAGGGACGATCTGAAACAGAAGGTCTGCTACGATCTGGTCGGCTGCTTCGTTGATCCTCCGCCACATTTGACCTTGAAACGACCTCCCCAGCATCCCAATGTGATTCAAACCAGATTTCTTTTGTATACACGTGCGAAACGTGACTCACCCGACGGTTTACAATACGGAGATGACTTTCGTTCTATTTCAAAATCGAAATTCGATGCGAAAAAGCCGCTGAAGGTAATCATACACGGTTACAAAGGGAGTGGAAGCGACGTTGGATCGATTCTTCTTGTACAAGCCCTTCTGGATATGGTGATGAAAGAGTCCGGATTAAAAATATTTAATGTCTCGATTGATAAAGCACTAAATATCGTTGAAATTCTTTCATCAGGATGACGTGAACGTCCTGGTGCTGGATTGGACAAGAGGCGCAGCGACGACGTATTCTGCTGCCGTGGCGAACACCGAGTTAGTTGGTCGGCAATTAGGCCTGGTGCTCCTGGATACCGTAAATTTAGGCACTCCACCTGAAAATATACACGTAATTGGCTTCAGTCTCGGCGCTCATATCGCCGGCTGCGCGTCAGAGATCCTGAAGAAAAATACTCTTCTTCTGGGTCGTATAACTGGTCTCGATCCCGCGTCGCCGTTCTTCAGGAATCATTTGCTCAGGGAAAAATCAAGGAAATTGGATGCCACTGACGCTCAACTGGTGGACGTGATTCATACGGATGGATCTGAGGACTTTGCTGACGGGTTTGGACTCCTAAAACCTCTTGGACACATTGATTTCTTTCCCAACGGCGGCAGGGAACAACCTGGCTGTAACGACGTAAAGAACTCTGTTGTTGTTAGTCACCTGAACGGTATTCCCCTTTTTTTTGTTACTGAGGAATTTATGGTATGCAAAGCAGTAGTAAATATTGACAGTATTACAGAGGATAGCTTGACAAAGGAACTCGCGTGTAGCCACTTGAGAGCATGGAGAGTATTCCTGGAAAGCGTAAGAACGGCCAATGAGTCCTGCAAGTTCACCGCATGGCCGTGTCCGAAAGGAAGAAATTCCTATATGAATGGAATGTGTTTTCCTATGGAGTCCACGTTCTGGAACCAGGAGATGGGTTACAAGGCTAATCAGGGCGCTTTGGGGATTTACTATTTGCCAACCAGAGAAGACAGTCCCCTTTGTGGTATAAATCATACACATAATCTTGAAACGAAACTGTATTTATATTGTAATATTGTTATTGTAATTCGTCCAGGTGAACCGTACAGAGCATCGGTCGCGATATCAGAGGATGCTACACGGACATCTGGAATGTTGTTCTTAAAAATAGGTGGTGGCAATTCGACAACAATTTTCAAGATTAGATGCCCGTAAGATGTACATTGATAGCGCAAGCGGTAATCTAAAGATACGGGAATAAGATGAATTGGCTGATTTGTGAAGCAAGATTGATATTTAAAATACACTGTATCATGTAGCTGGGTGTAAATAGTTTCGTGCATAATATTTGTTCAAGATTATCGGGCCGAAACAATAGGATGACATTTTACAATATCGCGGCGTTGGGATATCAATCATTTGCGGATAATCCGGAGACGATAGAAGCACGAGTCTGGTACCAGAGTGTTATGGATAAAACGCAAAACGATTCACGTAAACACGCTTATTCGGACATGCTCTTTGTAAACAAGCTTGCCCTTGAAGATCGAAAAGGAAATAGGCATGTAAACAGTCCTGTAAAGTTCTGTTATGGTATATTCAGGTATATAATTGTTTCACTCATTTCTCTGTCCTGATGTTCTATAGATGGCAGTATTGCAAACCGAACACCGCGGTGGATGAACGAGAAAACCTAATGATACTGCAACGCGAAAAATGCGATGTTTCCTGAAGAAATCCATTATTTAAATGGTTCAGTGGTTTCGTTCGATTTGTGGATTTCTTCTTCACATATTGGTGGATACTTCTCGTTTATTATATACACGCACTTGTGTGCAATTTATATAAAGTATAATATATAACGTTAAGATTCTGTAACTGATAAATCGAATTGTTATATGTCGAATGTCTGTTTTTTTACAGTTTTCGCGACTGTGCTCATAGACGAAATCCAATAGAGTTACTATTTTTTTACACTTATCGTGTCGCAGACAAAGATAAATGGAAATCAAATAAAGGTGTTATTAATCACACGATTCTTGAGCCATAAATTCTTAAAAATATTTT